>NC_065417.1:10973000-11279000 GCF_024362695.1 Pectinophora gossypiella
TTTGACATTGACAACAAGAGTTAGCCAAGATGCAAAGCATTTTAAAAATCAACAGTTACAGTGAATAAAAATATTATAAGATACATGTACAAGATACATGTCACCTTATGTCAACCCTACACATTTTTATCACTGTCACTGTCGATTGTCATAATCGTGTTACAAATTGTACATATCTAGCACTTTCCTGTCACATCATTTATATAACGTTAATATTACATGTTTACACGATCTTTCATGTTGACTTTATTTGCCTTTCGATTTATTTTTCTAAGATATACCTAGCCAGACAAGCAATACCTATGGAACAGCCCAAAAACATTATTTTCTACATAAGGTTCCAAACCAAAAACACGTATGACACCATTTGCGGGTAAATACATATTTTTTCATTTTTTTTAATGACAATTTAAAATATAAATTGTCCAAAATGACCAATCAATTGCAGTTAACCCTGGTTGCAACTAGACATTCCATCAACTGTTATTGTAAAGTATAAAAGTTAATTTTAATTACAATTACATTTCGTCACAAACTTATGTGACCTTTGCTTTATTGCCTTTTGTCCGTATTGGACAAATTGATAATTGCACCATTCAAATTGGATAGTGTAATGGCGCGCCTCTGGGTATGGAGTTGTTTTAGGGTTCCTTTGGCTAGGCTGATTTCGACATGTCAAATAAGTGACTCATTAATTGTACATAAAATATAATCTTTTTGTGATCAATAGTTTGGTAAGGACATTACATGATGATCACCTGAATGTCCGAAAGTAAGCTCATCCGTGCTTCGGAAGGCACGTTAAACCATTGGTAACGATTACTACTTACTGATTTACGTTCGTAGTCGTTACATGAGCCATGTCAGGAGCATTTGGCGGTTCAATAATAACCCTGTCACCAGGGTTAATGAGGTTGGTCATCCACCGCACAACCCACTCGATAGAAGAAGAACTGTACATAAAGTCATGAAAGTCATTTTATAAGACTTTTCTATTTAATTATAAGTTTATTGTATACTAAAAACAAAGTTTTATTTAAAATGATTAACAAGTTCATAAGTCAGAAGATTGTTTAATTAAATTATAATGTTTTGCCCATTTCCGTAAAAAAATAACGAACCGTTCGTATTCGATACAATTTGTAAAATCAAATTATCATCACGAACTCTACGTAGAAAACACTATCACAATTTGACCAGAACACACTTGACTGTATTTTTTATGTGCAAATGTCTTTTATAATTTGAGCAATTGCCAATATATTCTTACGTTGAAATGATTTTTAATGAGTGTTAGTATTATTAAGAGTATAATTGGCACTATGATATATAGACATTTAAAGAACCAACATACCGAGGTGGCCTGCAATTAATTAATTTCGTTTGACACGTTCTTATTAGCAAGTTGAAATATTACTTAACAAATATATACTTGGACATTTTCAAGTTGTCATACTTCACATAATACACGTATAATGTATAATGCTGCTTAAATATTCAATATCTTAATTTAAGGTGCATGAATAGATTCCTATGCTACGTTTTGACGTCCCGTGTTTTCTGCATTATATTGATTTTTTTTAGTAATTAAGTACAGAATTTTCGATTGCATTCATTCGATGTTTTGAAGACGCAACAACGGAACCATATAACCAGCTTTTGAAATATTACGAAAATAACTTGGAATAATTTAGTTTACGAGCGAAGAGACACGAATTTTTCATGCTTGCTTCACAATATTATACCACGTTACGAGTTATTACGTTAAACATCATCATATTTACGTTGAGGAATCTCTTGGTAATACGTGCATACTTAGAATGGACCTGGACAGAGCAACAATTAATCAGAAGGCAACTTGTAGCTACTTTTGGCGTGAAATGTTAATACAGCTATACTTATAATTATCGCACATTAACGTATAAACATATTACACCTACATCAATGTGCGAAATAAAGATTTTTAGAATAAGTAGCTATAGATAAATCTATATTTACTGTTATATGGGTAAAAATAGTTTGTTAAATAAATATTCAATACAGAAATTGTCTATATTTCTTCAAAGGTTTTTAAATACGATAAACGAAAAGAAGAAAATATTATTCCTGTAGTAAAACATACAATACTAGTATATCAAAGTATACTTGTATATGTTAAACAGATAAAAACGACAATATTACTAAAGTAAATACCAATACATACCAACACAATGATCAGGAACTCAAAGAGAACAAAGCATATAAACATACTATTTTACAACGGTCATTTATAAATTTATAAACAGACAATAATAAATAGCCGAGACAATAGAAATCACTCGGACACGAGCATGTTCACATTCATGATAGACATAAAACTTTATGTTAACAACTGACATTTGACATAAAGGCGAGATATACTTATCTAAATCGAGTTGAAGTCCAGTTAGGCAGAGATCGACATTTCGCCAGCCCTTTATGGTTGGCCGGACAATTTCAGAAGGTACTCGTATGCCCTTTAACGGTATTGTTGAGCAACATAACCATGATGTAGAATAAATGTGTAACGATTTGAGTGGGAAAAAAATGCATATTTAAAACTTCACCTCTAAGTTTATTACCATTGTGGACTAACCATTTACTCACAGTGTCGGAGGAATTCAGAAATAACAAGAACAAAAATACTTATAAACAGACTTAGCGTTTTTAAAAGGTAACAATTTCGAAACAGGAAACTGAAGACGTTCATCAAAATTTTGTCTTAGAACATCAGAAAAGTAAACCTTCTATTGACATGTTTTCGAGAATGCAAAAGATAAGTTTGTACATGTATCCTCGAAAGGCTCGACTGGTATGCGCGGGCGCATAAATGCCATGCTCTACTCCGCCTGCAACGATATTTGAAATGTCAGAATCGTGATTTTTGCCGAGAAATGTTTCGCAAACGCTTCTGCGGCGTACAAAACTTGGCCACATTACATTCTTTGGAAGCACGAGCCTTTGTAGGATTCTTGTCAACGTAGAATTAAAATCTAGTTATGTGTGTCTAGATGTTTTCAGAGTTTCAATTGTACTATAACTTATGAAAAAGCAATAAATAATAACGACATACCTACATAAAAAAATCGACACCTCATTAATTATTATGCCCGTAATAAACCAAACTATAACCGTAACTATAACATGTAAAATAAACAACATTACAAATAATAAAGAAACAGTAGCAAGATTAAAATTAAAATACGGCGGTAAACATAAAGCTCTGAAAACAAACCTGAAAACCCACATAATATGGAAGAAAGTAAGACAGAGAAAGGGACATTCATATTTTACGATGGCAATTTTATCAAACTATGCCAATGTTAAATGCAAATGTCCTCTATCGCCGGGTTTCCAGCACATCGGGCGGCATTACGCGACCGCGAAGCCTCCCAACTATCTAACTAATGCTCTTATAATGGTAGCATTATGTTAAGAGCCCGGAGAAAGCTGGTAAGGTCATTTAAACGAGACCTGCAAAGCTGCATCCGTGCGGAGTGAAGAACGTGGATTCCAAGAAACTTATCCATATTATTTTAAAACTATCTATTTATGTAGACAGTGTTACAGGAATGTTAAATGTAAGAAACATCACAATCACTTTTATCCTCGTCGGAATAGCCCGAAACATCGAGCCAAAATAAGTATTTTGGAATGAAATGTAGGATTTTCTTCAAAAAGAATCGGTCGAAAACATTAGTTTATTAAAAACATTTTTGGAAATATTGAGAGAATTTCCCATGAAAGACCATAATAGTATGATAAATGTGAAATGACAGATAAAATTGAATCCTAAAAAGACAATGTAATCGTCAATTTAAACCCACTAAAACAGTTTCATGGTCCAAAAACTTCACAAGTTTAAAATGACCTTTTACGTGGTAGAAACGTTTAGGAAACGAAGACCTTCTGAAAAGATCCGATTATGATTGACTAGTTTAACAAGAGCTTATCAGTTAAACACTTTGCAAACCCAAAGGGGTCTGAGTAAAGTGGTCAATTTTAGCCAGAATATTTAGATTGAGGAATTTGTGTTGGTCACGGCTGACCTCGTGTTGCGGAAGAAAGGGTCCAATTACTTCTTTTGTTTTATTCCACTGTAGTCGCTGGCCTGACGCGATTTTTTGCTCCATTTGACTTGTCAGTTTTTTCCGTCATCGGAATTTGAAGGTAAACCTGAATAGGTCTTAGCAGATGCACGAGAGTTCATGGATATGAATTCCTCATAGAGCAAAGGTGGTTAGAAGGTAAGTTGAAAGGTGATGTGTTAATACCTAAGTCTTAAGATTTTACCGTAGGTATATGAATATCTTGAACAGACTGCGTTTAGGCACTAAGACGGAGAGCGATGACAATATTTTTATTTACTCTAGAAATGCGTCATATACGAAGGCACAGAACCGTTATTGAGATTTAAAGAAATTCCAGAAAAATCTAACTGTAAATCAGCAAACAGGGTTTTGAGTGTAAACCAACAATGAATCACAGTAAAATCCTCAGTTGCTTAAAAACTTAGCAGTAAAAACATGTCCTTTTAATATATTTTTATGCTTTTTCGTGCTAAGATTCCGTTGGTAGACAGTTACAAACAGAATGATTAGCGAAGGCTTACAAATAGTCCAGTCACGCCATATTTTGCAACTTGCCGCCTCTATACAGTATCTTCTTTTGTTCTCGATTAAGATTTCGTCATTCGTGATGATAAGAATTATATTGTGAATGGTGTCTTAAGGAGTCGCGTCGATTGCTCGATGTCTTTGATAGAAGACAATAATATACTATAAGGTAATGATTCGCATTTGTCTCAAATATAATTGGGACCTTCACTTCACTTCTTTCCTCTTCAACATAATATACAATCTATTTTTCAGATAAACAATAAATTAAAAAAACACCTTAAAGAAAAGCACCTTGTGGTATAGAAAAATATTTTCCGTCACCTGAAATTCTGCAAAAACCGTGAAGACCGTTGATGAAGTATTCTCATTTTTTATCAGCATCTAAAACACCCGACCTAACTAAGGTACTATCCTTGATACTGCATTTCCTGGTGTAGAACTAATTGGTGGAAAATTGGATGGAATCAGAATTATCGCATATAAAATAACCCGCGCAGCATAAATTAGCTGCATACGTTTACTACCAGTTACGGCTTGTAGTCTGAGAAATTAATTATTATGATTATTGGGACGTATTAGACTGTTTACGTTAGGCACTATCAATGTACCCAGGAAATCATAAAACGCGTAGAAACGTAATAATAAGATTCCTATTATCACACACTTGAAACTACCGTTTAATTAGTTTCATCTAAATTGAAGGTTCATAACATAATACAAGGCTACGACCATTTATAATTTTACGTTGTGAAATCATTCACCATGAAATAATAGTTTCCTTGGCTAAACAATTCATTACCCATTTATAATATCCTTCCGCGGATCTTCAGTTAAAAATATTCGTTTGGATACAATCGTTTTCTTTCTCGAACGCTATCGATGTTTTATTTATTGTTATTTATAAATCTAATAACCCTTCTGTTTTACTGATGGAATTACCATTTGTCGTTCTAATATATTTTGATTTGTTACTTGTAAAAGTCACGAACCTTTTTTGTCACATGCAACCTTGATATTATTTTTAGCTGAGGCTTATAACGTTATTAGTTATGTTGCATAAGGACTGCCAGCAATTTCGCTAACGATTTGTCTCGACAAATTGGCTGTCATAGTCTAGTCTGAGTTTAGGAGGCTATGTTTAGCCTTAATAAAGGCAATTTTGTTAATATAAGGTCATATATAAGGTATATGAGCAACTCAAACCAAAGAACTCAAGCTAGGTACTTGGGTCAATACATTTGAAACCTGGACACCCAAAATATAACCTTGTTACGTATCTAGTAGTAACCTCGTAAGGCCCGAATTTGAAGACACAATAGTTTAACAATGTGTTTTGGATTTTAAAGGCATGATCCTGGGCCTTATGATTATAAATACGATAATTTTTGTAGAGCGGCATATTTTGGCCTTAAGGTTCTCACGATAAACTGGTTGTAAATATTTTTGCAGTAACTTTCGCGTTTATATTTTCTCCAATAATAGATCAGATGATAACTCTTCTTCCTTTAATGATACCACTTAACCCAGACTCTAATAATCTTTGAAAATTGCCGATTCGTGTAGCCAAAACGTCTTCAAGATTTATGGCACAGGCCCACTTTCAAAGAAATCAATTTGCGAAAACATAAATCAACTTACTTTGAAATTCAATGTCTAAAGTTCGCTTTTGGAAAAAAAACTTATTTGAATAACGAAAAAAAGTTAAAATCTAACCCTCTGAAAACAGCTCAGCATATGATATTCAAATTATTTACTTCGTAAAACATTATAGAAAACATTACTAAACTAATAGTTTGAAAAATCTTCTCATTGATTGTTTACGTATTATCTTATTAAAACACATTATTGATTACTGTCATTGAATAAAATCTGGTGTTTTGTAGCAATGGCTACAGTTGCGGCTGCAGTGCAAAGCGGAAACACCATAAATATTAATGACTAATTGGAAATAGGTATTACCCATAGCAGAACTTCATATTATTGTGTGTAAATTGAATCGAACAACAATACACAACAGTGATAAGGCCTTCATGGCAATCAACACTGTCAAAAAGTGATTCAAAACCACACATACATTATCATATATAATCAAACGTCACTCAGCAACTGATCTCGTAACAATAACAACGTCTCTAATCCTGCCTTAAAATATTCAAGTAATCTGTAATAAACACTTTCACTGTCTGTCACTACTCGAGCAGAAAAAGACTTAGCATGTCGCTGGATGTAAAAGTATCATTCGAGCGAACGATCTTGACATGGCCGTGACATTTTCGGCTTGTGATGCCGATAACAGTAGATGCAAAGTTAGTACCCATGCTATACAAAATATCGAAAGGGTTTTTAATTTACTTTTGTGTTTTGTTATCTAGTAAGTAGTGGCTTTCCATTCGCGGGTTCTACGATTGCGCCGAGCCTATGTCTGACACTAGAAAGTACCATATATTCGACCCTGGGTTTTGATCTGTCAATATCATTTTGCACCCAAATTGGTCTTGATTAGGCATGACCGCGGAGCTCGGTGGCGGCGCAGCGGTAAACTCGGTCTGCGATTGTTGAAGTTAAGCAACTTTCATAGGTCATAGGACGGGTGATTCAAATTCGGCAACTTCTTTTGTGGCGCGTAATATTATTTTAAACCTATTTTAGTTTCAGTCTTCGTTTTGTAATAAAGCTAAAAATCTCTCAAATACCTAATCTACGAGATTTCCCAACACAATTACTAAAGAAACACAAAGCTTACTAGGCACTTAAAGGGCGTTCCACTACAGTTTAACGAACGGAAGAAAATGTACTTTAAAAAATCTGAAATACGTAACAGATTGCAATCTGCATCAAGCCGTGTCGAGAAAAACATTGACGTCCTAACAATTTATAACGACCATCGAGTAGTCATTGGAGCGTGGTCGTGAAACGCTTTCTATTCCCGGCTGATGCGTTATTCTACTAATGATACTCGCTGGCCCGCTGCTGAGCTGCTTCGTGGGGACTTCTGGCCAGAGGGAGTGGTTTTCCTACGCTTCAGGGAGGCGAAGACAAATAAGAAATTCCCTAAATACCTAGGGCTCGCATTTGACCACAATCTCACCTGATGGTAAGTGACGATGTGATCTAGGGTGGATCACGCTATCCTAGCAGTATGGGCCTTAGTTTCTGAATCAAATAAATATAAAAATATATACTTCGTTTATAGATACGCTATACTATCTTCGCTTTAGCATAGTGCGTAGCTGTCAGAATAGTACTTTAAACGTTACATTAACGGCCTCCGTGGTTCAGTGGTTGAGCATTGGGCTCGCGATCCGGAGGTCCCGGATTCGAATCTCGGTGGGGACATATGACAAAAATCCCTAGTTTGGTTAGGACGTTACAGGCTGATCACCTGATTGTCCAAAAAGTAAGATGATCCGTGCTTCGGAAGGAACGTGAAGCCGTTGGTCTTGGTGGTGGTTGGTGGTTGGTGGAAGCCGTCTTAGTGATGTAAGTAGTAATCATTACATGAGCCATGTCAGGGGCCTTTGGCGAGTCAATAATAACCCTGATACCAGGGTTGATGAGGTTGGTAATTCACCTCACAACCCACACGATAGAAGAAGTACATTTTCTAAGTATGTCTCTTCCATGGGTACTCTTTTGTTCATGTATTTGTAGGGTTCTGTAAGTCCTAAGGACAAACGGAACGCTTATAGGATCACTTTGTTGTTTATATGTCTGCCAAGACCCTTTCTCCCGCGAACGCGTGGAGGTATGGAAATGTTATGTCAGAGACCTTCACCTTCGAATTAGTATTTATTGCTTTTCTTAACTTATTTTGTGTACGGTCACGAGCATTAATATGTATACACTTTGGTACCATGTCACATTAACTTTTTTTAACGAATTGAACTGTAAGTCTCACTAACTGTCAAATATGTTAGTGCGACAGAGTCCTAAAGTGGGTACATTATATTTATTGCCCATGACTGTAGATCAAATCTGACAAAACAATAAATAAGCAACTAGGCAAATAAAAGTAACAGATTTTTTCATTATTGTTGTTTTTTTTTAAAGGCTTTTTCATACTATTTTTCTTTGTTTGATGTCTACTGAGGTTGTTTGAGATTCGACGTCGATAATTAATATCACGTGGTTTCCAGGAATTGTGTCCTATTAATGGCAATAGGCTCGCCCCTTATCACATGTGACTTTAATGACGAGGAGTGGGTCCTCTCCACAACAAAAAAAGTTACATCTCGAGCTCCTCCGTGCTTCACAAGGCACGTTAAGCCGTTGGTCCCGGCTGCATTAGCAGTCGTTAATAACCACCAATCCGCACTGGGCCCGCGTGGTGGTTTAAGGCCCGATCTCCCTATCCATCCATAGGGAAGGCCCGTGCCCCAGCAGTGGGGACGTTAATGGGCTGGTGATGATGATGATGATGATGAGTCCTCTGCCTACCCCTTTAAGATATCATGTACCTATCTTCTTTCACAATTTTCTTTGATAAAAATATAATTTCTAGTTATTCTTCGGAAATTCTTCAAAGAATTTTCTCACTAGCTTACTTTCTATGGAAAAGTACAACTAAAATACTGCAAAACAGACAGGTCATTCCAACATATGACTACATTTCCGTTTCCTGTAAGCCATCTTCGTATGTGTTCGCTTTCTAAACTTTTCTAAAACAATAACGTTGTTAGTAAGAAACATCAGTTGTTGCAGAATAGAGTCGTTGGCTCTTCGTAATGGGACAATACTCCGGATTTATGGTCCGCTACGTTCATCTTTACAAGGCCTATAAGAACAACCCACCACAAAGATCACTAAAGACCCTTACCATCGTTAAAGAAGTGGCTATATCTCCGGGGAGAGGTGTATCTTCCCGAGCGGTTTACGTTCAACCGCACAGGGTAACACTGCAACGTACTGAAACTCGGTGCTGCGGAGGTTAAACTTTTGAGGTAGGCTGTATTACAAGGCTCGATATGTACAATGATAGTGCAGGATGTCCGTCCGTTTCATACCTTGACGTCTGATGATAAAAACAAAAGATAACGTTTCCTATATGATGGTTTTATCTACAGGGGGAGATCCAAGGAGATGCATTGTGCTGCAAGGCTTAAGTTATGCTAATTTCTTATGTTTTTATTTTGTAGGTTTTGCATGTCAAAGTACTTGTTTGTTTAATAGATATATCAGTACATTAAATAGAGTACCAACTCTTAACTGAAGATATGGAATAAATGGTAAGAAAATGTTATGTCATATACCTTCACCTTCGAATTAGTATTATATTGCGTTTCTTAATTTATTTTGTGTAGGTCAAAATTGACGAAACAATAAATTAGCAACTAGGCAAAATTTATTAATTACTGTTGTTTCTTTAAAGGCTATTTCCATACATTTTTTTCTTATTTTGATGTCCACTAGAGATTCGACGTCGATAATTAATATCACGTGGTATCCAGGAATTGTGTCCAGTTAATGTGAACAGGCTCGCCCCCTATCACATGTGACTTAAAACATATCTGGCTAAGAATAGGTGTACATACACTGTATACACCCCTGCCTACCCCTTTGGGGATACAGGCGTGATGCTATGTTATGTTGTTTACTAGACAAAAAAATAAATTCTGAGTACCTACAGATAATAAAAGTATATAACTCTTCTATCGTGTTGTATCAACCCTGGTGTCAGGGTTATTATTGAGCCGCCAACGGCCCCTGACATGACTCGTGTAACGATTGCTCACCTACATCAGTAAGTAGTAACCGGGACCAACAGCTTAACTTGCCTTCCGAAGCACGGATCATCTTTCTATCGGACAATCAGGTGATCTGGCTGTAATGTCCTGACCAAACTAGGGATCATATAGAAATTGTGATATGCCCCCACCGGGATTCGAGCCCGGGACCTCCGGATCGTGAGTCCAACGCTGAACAACTTGATCACAGCGACCGTTATCATATGACTGGTTACACTTCGAATAATAATATAGGTAATTATCTAAAGAAATTTTCTAAAAACATCGATCAATCAAATATGGCCTTCCAAGTTATAAGTCCATTTGCTAGTGCCCAATAAGGTTCGTCAATTAATGTGTGTTCGATAAAATCGGCGAAGGCCGATGTGTCGCAAAATGGACTCGTGACCTATCGGACAAACTTGCGTGAATGTGTTCAATCTGTTTTACAACGAGATAAATGTTAAAATAGCATGCATCACATGTTATGAAAATCGATTCGAAATGAGTTTCCATTTTGTAAAATAATTAGTTGAATGTTATTAAAGATGGTTCCTTAAATTTTACGAAATGTCAAACGTTTTTATAGCGTACTTAATCTCATAAATCTTCATATATCTACAACACAAATACAACACGTACGGTCACGAGCATTAATATGTATACACTTTGGTACCATGTCACATTAACTTTTTTGACAACTTGAACTGTAAGTCTCACTAAATGTCAAATATGTTAGTGCGCCAGAGTCCTAAAGTGGGTACATTATATTGCTCATGACTGTACGGCCTACGTCTCAAGAAACAGTTTACATGAGAAAGGTCCTTAGGTGTGTTGGTCCTTATTACCTTACCGCACTTATTTCTATATTACTTTCAAGTTTAACTGTTCTCTTAGAAAATATGTAAGCCACAAAATTAACTTTACACAACATAACAAGTAATTATGGTACTGATTAAAATGTTTGCGAAAACGCTATTTATAATGAATATTAGGAAACCGGTCTCGTGTTCTTAAAGGTCAATGGTGCCCGTTTATTTGTAACTTAACATTATAAGTTTGTGATATTATTAACCGCATACATAATGTAACAAAGTAAATAAATTAAATGCCAATATACGCCTTCCTCTCAATCAACCGGAGGGGGTATGGAGCATACTTCATCATGCTGCTCTAGTGCTGCATGGATGGATATTATCATAAGGTATTATTTAATTTGTAGATGAGGATAGGCATGTAAGTATGCAATTGTGTGACGTTTATTAGGCCGTTTAAATAATAAATCAAATCAAATATACTTTATTGCACAGAACTAAATTACAACAATCAGACATAACACATGAATACAGTAAAATTTGGGCGGCCTTACTACCACCACTTACTACACTACATACTACTACTACTACTACACACTACTATATTACTATATACACTACTATGTAACTATATACACTACTATATTACTATATTTCTAATGCGTAATGAATTCGAGTGAGATTATACATCTAAGTTTCGAACGTCCGAAGATAAGATACGAAATAAACAACATACATAACATAAACAGCCTATACACGTCCCACTGCTGGGCACGTCATCTAAGAAAGCAATATTGCAATTTGACATTTGCGCATTTAAAAATAAATGCGCAATGTAAACAACTGTCCAATAGCAATAACGCTTTCTTAGATGAATTGCTTCGATGTGGCCATTTTAACCCCCCAGTACATTCAATAAACAAGTTAAATCGCATGCAATTCTTTATACTCGAGATTTGCGTGTGAAACAATTTAAAAAAATAAATTTATATTATCCAGTCCATTATAGCCACTTATCCCGTCAAAGAGTATTCTAAAAGTAAACGCTTCTTACACATGCAACGTGTTCTGATGTGTAATCACTGCAATATGCAATTTAGTTGTGTATTTTGGTTTGTTACCTAATTTCGCTTGATCGACAGTCGGCCGGTTAGGCAATAGATGATGGTAATAGCCTTATAATTTACGAATATCTCACTGTAATAGGCATGTGGTTCGAATAACATGTGCTAATAAATACTTGTAAGATTATCGTGTTAGATGTGAAGTTGTTTCGTCTTTGGTATTTATTCAACTTTTAAGTAAAAGACGGATTGAACCTAATATGTACCCAATATTCCTTCTTATATAAACACTATACGTACATACGTACATAATAAGTAAAACGTATAAACGTATGAGGAGCTCGGTCTGCGATTGTTGAAGTTAAGCAACTTTCGCAAAGGCCGGTCATAGGATGGGTGACTACAAAAAAAAAGTTTTCATCTCGAGCTCTTCCGTGCTTCGGAAGGCACGTTAAGCCGTTGGTCCCGGCTGCATTAGCAGTCGTTAATAACCATCAATCCGCACTGGGCCCGCGTGATGGTTTAAGGCCCAATCTCCCTATCCATCCATGGGGAAGGCCCGTGCCCCAGCAGTGGGGACGTTAATGGGCTGATGATGATGATATATATATTTACAAGTTTTACTTACGCTCCGTTATAGAAATTACCAAAGTACATTAAAAATCGACTTTTTAAATTGGAAATTCATCTTTGTTTTTATTGAATTTGAAGTCATAGATAATTGATAGCACGTGGTTACCAGTCGTGCTCGGTTAATGGCAATAGGCTCGCCCCCATTACATGAGACTTAAACCAAGCTGCCGAGAAGTGCATCTAATACTATGCACCTCAGCCTACCTCTTCGGGGATACAGGCGTGAAGCTATGTTATATGAATAGAAGTAAATACTAAAGCTAAAAATATCTGTATGAATTTTTTACTAACACTGCATGTTATAAGGAATAATTTCACTAAAAACCCGTATTTTAAAACTTGACGGTCTATTATTACTGTGGTGCGAATCTTGGGTCCATTTTAAGATCCCCTATTAGCTTTAATGAGAGTATTATTCAGACCCTCCAACTAGTGATGGGAAACAGATAAAATATAATCGATGGATATTTAATCGATTATAGTAGTTGAGTAATGCCGCGTAATGAATTGGCCACGGAAGAGAAACAGACCTACAGATTTATAACGTAAATTATGTAAGTATTTAAGAGTTTAAGTAGAACATCTCAAAATCAAAAAATATATTTACCAAAAATCAATACAATTCTCGTGTTTGGAACTACTTTTAAGCAAATATTTACTTGTGTTAGTAGCCCCGCTGCCTAGGGTTATTTTAAATCTTCTAGAGAACCAATATCAAGTAATTCAAACAAGTATTTTTAACCGACTTCATAAGTTATTCTTCTATCATGTGGGTTGTGAGGTGGAGTACCAACCTCATCAACCCTGGTGTCAGGGTTACTATTGAGCCAATTGAATTGATAAGTTATTGTCATCAATAGACCGCATCTTTATTGTTAGTATTGAGCCAGATACATAAAATTATCAAAAACAAGAGAAAATAATCTTCAAGGAGTACTAAATCTTCAAAAAAAAAATATTAATAAAAAGTTACTTCATAATTTCGCCGAATAGATTCTCGATTCCTGAATTTTGATGCAAATTATGTTCCCAAGTCACATCACTACACGTACGCGACACGTATTGCATTTTCATCACCGATATTAAAGGGCCGGCAAAATTACTGGTATTGGCTTATAGCAAGAACCAAAATGAAGTTCTTTTTACAATGCACAATGGTATTATTATTTTATCGTGATTTTATCTATTCTATGAATCTTTTTAAGAAGTTATCTGCTGTCTTTGTATCACGTGCTCATCGATGAAGGAAAACATCGTGAGGAAACCCACATTCCCGCGAAATCAATTTTCGGAGGTATGTGAAATAACCTGTATTGGGTTGGTTTTCCCTTCGCGGGTTGGAAGGCCAGACAGCCAGTCACTTCTGTCAAACCGGACCTGTCAAATCTTCAGGTTAGGTCGGTACCTACACACGGTTGTGAATAACGGGATAATGCTAGGGAGATAATGATGATGATTTGCTGTCTTTGTATGGAAAATGAGTCGAACTTTATTTTTAACCGACTTCATTACCTAATTATTCTTGGTTTCGAAACTTATTAAGTGCAAGATTTCTGCAAAATATAAATAACTTAAAGGAAATATTTATCAGGTACTTATAATGTAAGTCCAATGTATAGACTATTTATATTATATTTAAGTATAGTAATATCAAACCAAACGTCGAAATTCAGCAAGGCACTAAAGTCGAAGATGTAGGTATACGAATCGCTAGGCTTAAGTGGAGATGGGCAGGACACTTGGCAAGACGGGAAGACAACTGATGGACTAAGGCTGTTACTGAATGGTGGCCAGGGGATGGTATGCGATATCGAGGCAGACCATCGGCCCGGTGTTCGGATGACATTGTAAGGTATGCCGGAAAGCAATAGATGAGACTTGCACAGGACCGGAAAGGATGTCGTGAAAGAGAGGAGGCCTATACCTAGCAGTGGGTGGCTACAGGCTGAGTAGATAGATAGATAATAATATCATCACCATGCTAGCTTTATCCCAATTTTATTTGGGGCCATAGCTTTCCATATTCCGTGTCTTCACTTAATTATACTACGTATGTAAGTGCTGATTTCAGTACAGACCATCTAATTTTATTTTAAGTTAAATCCGTCTATTTCTTATCCGCTGAAAAGGAAAAGGACGGGCAATCAGACTTAAAATTTATTGCACATATATCAATTTTAGGCAGCAATTTAAACAACCCTTTCAAAATTTTATATTGATCAATAATCCGACAGAATAAAGTTGACAGCACACGTCAAAAGGGTTGCATATCCGCGAGCCTATTTGATTCGCCCGGGTACTTCATTTAATCATTCGTTTATTTTAAAATTACGTCTTTTTCAGTCGATAAGAAAATGACAGGAATCGAGGTCTCTTTATAGTCGAAGTCGAAATAGCTTGGGTACAATAACTATATTTACACACGCTTGAATCCTGAACACAACGACGAATAGTATCCAGTTTCCGTGAGAAAGTCTTAAATGAGGTATGCCATTTAGTTTTGTTTTCATCAGGAAATGGAGACTGGCCAATTTATTTATGTAACAGCCTAGCTCATAAAGCAAAATGATAAAACTTAAATAACATCGTAAGTTCAAGGAAATTGCTGCATTGCCTTATTTCGAATAGACTCGTGGTTTGTTAGTGTCAAACGATTTAGTACGATGCTTTTTAAAAAATAGGTTTTGTTTTGTATTTTACAACACAGTATGAAAACCTTCATTGCAACATCGCATCGCAATACGTAAATAGAGAAATACAAAAGAGATTTTCTTCTACTTCAACTTACATACATACATACATAAACTCACGCCTATTTCCCACCGGGGTAAGCAGAGACTATAGAATTCCATTTGCTTCGATCCTGACACACTTCTCTTGCTTCCTCCACATTCATCAATCGCTTCATACACGCACGCCGGTTCAGAGTAGATCGTACTACTACAACTTCAACTTCAACTACTCAACTTATGATCTACTTCAACTTAATAATCATTTATCCGTATTCGGAAAATAACAAGCTCGGTGAAGAGTACCTAGTTCATCATGGCTGTATCTAGTCGTAAGCTTATGTTATGTATGTGGAAATGAAACTCAGAATCAAATTCGCTAACACTTAGAGAAATCTTCGCTACAGTCGTACATAAAGTTCGCTGTCATAGACAAGGTATAACAAGTACCTACATAATTTCCAAAACTCAACATGGGTAAGAGAAATCTCTTACAGATAATACGATGTAAACGTTTAATGGATTACGTCGCCCATAGATTATCCAACCGGGTAATTTGACAGCTGTCAAAACGTATAATCTTTAAACTTGTAAAGCATCAATTTGACACTTAAAACGAGATTCGACGATACTTGTAATACTGGTTCCTATTTATTATTATGTGTACGTAAATGTACGTAACTAGTGAAACGTTATTACTAAGTTATAGCATGAGTAGATATTTTAGTATTGAAAGAAGTTACAAAAAGAAAGTACCTACACAGGAAAAGCTCTTACGTCATATCCCCAATCAAACAAAATATCTGGCACAAGTAAAAATATTAATTTATAAAATTTTATTTGAATTTAAATTGTATAAATATACGAGAAAATTAGTTAATTCAATGAATGAATGACAATTAGTCACCCATTCTATGACCGGCCTTTGCGAAAGTTGCTTAACTTCAACAATCGCAGACCGGGCGCGTTAACCGCTGCGCCACCGAGCTTCTCGCGTTACCAAGTTATGTTACCAATAAAGATTTGTGTTTGTATTTGATGTGGGGTCATTCTGTGACCGAGACCTCGGCGTTATATAACACATTATCAGGTGTTATCCGTTTAGAAAGTACCAGGTGCGTTACTCGCCTTCGAGCGAGCAAATTTCGATTTTCACCCAGTCGAACCGGTTCATGTTGAATCGGAGCGGCTGCGATCGCGCGATTGTGTTTTGTTTTGACTTGTGATATGACTGGCAAGTCATCAAAACGCCGGCATGTCAAGATTGCTTTCTGATTGTAAATCAAATGAAATTAATCTTGAGAACGAACAACGGACCGAGTATAACAGAGAGACAGATTTAAGGTTGTTTTATTACGAAGGGATAAAGTGCATATTCTTCAAACTCTTATGAGAAAAAAATTCGTAGTTCCAAGCATCATACAGGGTGTCAGTGACATCGTAACGAAAACTTTGAGGGATGATTCAGACCATGATTCTGAGTTGATATCAAGTGGAATTTTCCGTCGCTAAAGTATGGAATGGAAAATAATTAAAAAAGACACTAAAATTTTCATGAATTTTTTGACAGGAAATTCCACTTGACATCAACTCAGAATCATGGTCTGAATCATCCCCCTCAATATTCGTTACGGTGTCACTAACACCCATACCTACTTGTATAGTTACCATATGTACTTGTACGGGGTGTAAGTGACATCGTAACGAATACTGAGAGGGATGATTCAGCTGATTATTCTGAGTTAATATCAAGTGGAATTTTCCATCGCAAAAGTATAGAATTGAAAATAATTTAAAAAAACTAAAAAAAAAATACATGATTTTTGCGACGGAAAAATCCACTTGATATCGACTCAGAATCATGGTCTGAATCATCCCTCAAAGTTTTCGTTACGATGTCACTAACACCCTGTATACATTTGATCTGATTCCAAGAGTCCGTTCTGATGTATAGAATCGCGACATATGTCTTCTGAAGCCAGTATGATTATTATACTATAAAGAAAATTAATAAAGTATATTAATCATTGTTTAAGTTCATTGATTTTGAATATAATCTGAACGATGCGAAACATTTATCTGAATCACCCTTAATACATAAGTCAAATGAACAAGACCTGCGCTATTTTCCACAATTATTATTTTCTTAAGATTAAAACAACTCCCTTTTATCTTCAAACGACTTGAGAGCACAGATCATTGACCTTGCCTTTCGCTCTAAAGCAGTGAACAATTAAAACAGTCATACTTGGTCACACAGCATTCCTCACTTTTTAATTATTTCACAGGTTTGTGAACGAGTCATAATAGAGCAATGACCTTTCGAGCTCCGTTGTCGGTGATGATTTTACTTAGATAACGTTTTTTATGGTCTTATGGGGTAACGGAGTACTTACAACAATACCCGTACCTATCCTTAAATACTTGGTACTCACACAGTACTTATAAGACTTGTTTTTCATCTTAAGCATAGAATAAAGAATAACTACTTATAGAACGGACACTCTCTGCTAATGAACAGTAACTACGTAGAGATCGGACACTCCGCTCCTATTCGTATCCTTGCCAAGCTAAATTCACTTCATCCCCATCATTTTTATTTGGAGTGTCCTTGTTCTATTTATTTATTTATACAAAACAAAGTAGACACAAGGAACATACAAAGAAAACAGACAGTACAGGTAAGCTTATCTCTAAACAAAGAAATTTCTTCCAACTAAGCTACGTGACGAGAGAGATATTCAACGTATAATAATATAGATAGACATACATACGCGTACAACTACTACATAGAAATTAAATCAATACTAATATATAAGAAAAAAATGTTTTAGTGAGTTCAGTGAAAAAAAAAAAAACAAAAAAAAAGTATTTGTATTTTGACGAAACATTTGTGGATTTATGGTTTATTCTTGTTTTAGTTCATTTTTGACGAAGCCTGTGGTGGATTTAATGATCTTGTTTAAAATCTTTTTGAATTAAATTAAACTTTTAATTTTATATTATTAAAAATAAAGTGAAAATACTATGTATACGAGGGACACTCTCCGCCCCGCACCAATGCGAGCTTGGAGCGAGCTTGATTTACCTCACCCCCTGGTACGCACTTTAGTTTATTTAAACTGTTAAAAAGCAAAGGAGCGGATTATCTGTCTCGCTCGCACGCACAGGATAAGGCGGTAAATGGTATGAACGAGATTTTTGTATGAAGTGTCCGGGATGTGCTACCAATCCAGCAGAGAAGTAACTTGCGAATGACGAAACATAAACAGTATTCATCCCCCGCGACATAGTAACCACGCCGCGTGATTCGCATATTATATCGACGGCTTCGAGCAATAGCCGTACGAAATCTATCTACTAAGATAGCATTCGCTGCCTCTATTGGCCGAAGCTCTCGGTTGACGTGCAGACTCCGCACATATTCGAAATGGCTAAAAGTGAAATCAATGGGCGATCGTAGTAGTATATTTCCAAGCATCCCACTATACTAAGGAGTATCTATTCCCCACAAGTTAGTACTGTCACGTATTCAATTGAATACAGTGAAGGAATGGGCAGTAAATGTTTTATTGCGGTGAGAAGACATGTATACTGAAATATAAAAGCCTACCCACAAGTAATTTATCTAAGACTTGAAATTAGGACTTTATTTTTTTATTACAATATTTTAGGACGTTTGATTACGATACGGCCTGGTCTTAAGGTCTAAGCACGGAAACTCAAATAGTGCCTATTCACTCTTGCCTTCAAAATCCTCAAATTATATGTCTCGGGGAGAGATTCCAATTTTTTAGCAGTTCGCATAATGAAAGACGAAGCGACTCTAGCGGTTCGATTTCATGGTCAATATCAATCCAAGACGAGAAACAATGTGTCTACTTTTGCTTTCATTATCGAATACTCACGTCCGTCTTTCCTGTAGGGGAAGACAGAGCCAGAAGCTGCTTTGTGGATGGTATCTATTGTCGTTCAAATATTGTAGATACCATGAATCTCTTATAAGGTTTACTATCAGGGGTTTTAAAACAGATACATTGAGTATGATTACTCACTTATTGCTTCATACTTATTGTAACGATTTACATGAGCCATGTCAGGGGCGTTTGGCGGCTCAATCAAAACCCTTACACCAGGGTTGATGAGGCTAGTATTCCACCAAATGATAAGAAGAAGAAGAATTGAAGCAATTTATATAACACGGCATTTTTCTCTCGCGACATTGCGCACTTATTTCAACGTTAATTGGCTATATTGCTTTTTAAACGATTGCTCTCAATGTAGACTTTTCAGACCCCCAGATACTTACACAAACACTACATAGGTATCCGCATATTTTTTCCGAAACGGAAGGAATAATAAAACATCTACTATCGCTTATAGTAATCGTACTATTATTATGCGTACATCCGTTACCACCACAAGGGCCGTACGTATTACGATTACAAAGTACACATGCATAAAC
Organism: Pectinophora gossypiella; assembly: GCF_024362695.1. NCBI lineage: Eukaryota > Metazoa > Arthropoda > Insecta > Lepidoptera > Gelechiidae > Pectinophora > Pectinophora gossypiella. Next base: position 10,993,067 of record NC_065417.1, read on the forward strand.
TTCCTCTGTGAAACTTCCGAGCACTCTGCATAGTAATATCGGCATTATGATTCATAGCATACATACATAAGTTACGACATTGATGTAACAGGTATATCAGAGACGGTGTAGGAAAATAAATGATGGGCATTTGTTTTGTCTAGGTAAAAGTTGACTTATTTGAGTAAAGCATTGGATTGTCTTCTGTCGTTTATTTTCACGGTCTATTTAAAGGCAAGAGGAGAACTGCAGGAGACAGTCATGTTGCAAACAGTGATAAAATGTATGGGATTAACATTTTTTTTTGTTTTCCCCGAAGGGTAAGGCAAAGGGAACTATGCCCATACAGCCATGTCTTACGTATTTTTTTTCTTGATGATTAATGAAATGATGAAAGGTGATGATGATGAAACCTAAGCCCCAACCCTCGGAGTAGACTCCTATTCGGAACCCTAAACGAATTAACTCAAAAGTCCGCATTAACTTTCGAGTTATGAAGCGGCTTGTTGGCACGAAGCGAAAATGGATAGGTACACTTTGTTTATTGAATATTCCGATATAATAACACTATCGCGAATGTTTTCCAACTAACTTAATGCAATCATTAACCACAAAACACCACTTCGTAGTAAATATTTATATTATTCAATGAGGAAAACAACTGTCCCATTCCCGTCAAAAAGCCTGAAGAAAATTACAGTGATTATTATGGGATTTCATAGCAGATGACGGGAAATAGTTCCCGTTCAAAAAAGAATAAATCAAATGTAAAAACAAAAGAAATTAACTGCCAGCGTCAAATTAAAAATAATAATGTTGTGACACAGATTCACTACTTTATTCTGTGTATTATTAGTTATTTAATCTAATAAAAAGTAATAAAATAAACATGCCATAGGTTTTGTGTGTTTTTACTTATACTTATACTTTTACTTAAACATCTCTGCCTACCCCTTTGGGGATGCTATACATATTTGAATGATGATAAATAAGTCATGTTTCTCTTAATACTTGTTTAATTATAAAGCACTAAACTGGCGGAATATAAAGCGAAGGTTGATGGTAGGGCTGGAAGAGGTCCTAGAAGGACCTACATTGACCAATAATTGGAGATGTCCTTAGAAAAGGTTTAGTACGATCTACTCTGAACCGGCGTGCGTGAATGAAACGATTGATGAATGTAGAGGAAGCCAGAGAAGTTTGTCAGGATCGAAGCAAATGCAATTCCATAGACTCTGTTTACCCCGGTGGGAAATAGCCATGAGTTTATGTATGTATATGTATGCACTAAACTGGTTATTTCCGGTAAAAGATCTTTGCGTCTATGACCTTTCTGCACATCATAATCAATTTAACTTTTCAAAGTCTCGATTAAAATTATAGGTTTTCTTTAAAATATAGAAAGCTATTTACGTAATACCCATGTCTCTCTCTCTATTTAAGAGCTGCGCTCTTGTCGGTGGAGTAACCGCCATTCCTCTCTTCTTCCCGCCAAAACCTTCACCTCCCGATACGACACGACCTGCACCTTCAATACCCATGTATTATATTATTAAAACTCTTTCCATATTGGAATTATACCAGATTAAAATTTCGTCAGTGATGTAGTAATAATGTTTTTTGTATAGTCATATGCCATGTAATGCCAGCGGTGTTTTTTTCTTTCTTCACAGATTATTAGGCAAGTATAGTTTGACATGGGATTATAAGTAGATTTTTTACATATTTGTATACATCAATGACTTATGGATAATACTGGTATATAAGTACTTGGGACCAAATGATAAATCAATATTTGATTCATTTGGAAATTTACTTTCCTATAAAATCTCTACTCAACAAAAAACCTTACTGGCTTTTTTGGCTGGCTTTTATCTATTTTTGACATAGATTAATAGGGTAGTTTTCAACTAGTCAAATCAGCTACTTTTTACTAAACGTCAAAACACGAAATTACTATGGAATTTGAATGGAATGGCAACCTGTGACGTCATAGAAAAACGTGACAAAATGTAGCACTTATTATTACATTTTTCTTTATTAAAATTCTACTCTAATTATAAAAAAGTAAATGTTTTTGGTCATATTTAGACCTGTCTATATTTAGTAATCACAATTTCATAATTTATCTTTCACTCAGGAAACTACCCAATTGCAATAGACTCGCCCTCCTATTACGAAAACTGGGTGTATATATTAAACACCTCAGCCTACCCCTTCGGTGATGCCAGCGCGATGCTATTTTGTGTATTTATGACATTGTTGATGGAAGATTTTACTTCGCTAATATTTACTGCTTGGCCTAATACATTGTGCACAAGAGCGACATGATGATATTTTTTTTAGGTGACTCACTGACAGTGGAACATCCATCTCTCTTCCTTAAGTAAATACATTCACACATAGCGGTTAAACTCATAACTCTCCTTTTTACTTCCCCGCAGTCGGGTAGAAATAAGTCATCAACTCACCTTAAATACTAGCGAAGCTCTTCTTTACCGCGTCTCCACTACCTGCAATCAAAAACAAACATTATTAACCACTATTACATCAACTTACACCTTGGCACCGACTAAATAACTTGTCAAATAGGTTAGAAAGTGCGTTATTATAAGTCGATTATATTAAATGGATATTAAATATGTTGAAGATTATATTAAATAACTATAAATGTAATGAGTCACGCCCACAAAGGAAGCCATCAATGACAGTAGTAGTAGAATAACGTAATAAAAATTCGATTTTAGTGTTGTAGAGGCATGTAAACAGTCATATCGATAAAACTACCCAATCACAGACTTTTGCGGGAGAAATTTATAAAAGGAATCCATACAGGCAGGCCAGCAAATGCAATGATTATATTTTTATTGATAAAACGAGGAAGGTCTCCATTCAATATAAAATAGAGGTAAAAAGAGGAATATGATATTTTAATAAGTTTAACAGAGGAAATATAAAGAAAACCACAACGTTTCGGTAATAACAGTGTAAACAACGTATTAAAGTATAATAAATAATATTACTTAAGTACTTAATTATTACCACGAAATATAGTCTAAAATAACCATTTACTTCATCAGCTATTAACTAATTATTTTTCTTTATCGATAATCTATCCACGTGACAACACTACAGGTTACAAGAGATTACGATGAAAGTGAAAATAACGAAAGTAAGAGGTGATCGGACGAGTCGATCGCCTACCATTTCGACTGATGCGTCTGCGCACCAAACTCGTTCCGAATACGGGTGTGGTCGGGTCGACATTCGGAACACTGCTACTATTATGGTAATAAACAACTAATGTTGAAGATAGGTATATCCCTCTAAGCAATGAGAAATCTAAAAGACAATGGATTTAAGTTACTTAAATAATATGACATAATATAAACTGAGGTAGAGTTTGCCGCTCTAGGATTGGCTTGCACAGCCATGAAAGAAAGTGCATTTCTTCGAGGTAATGACGTCATAAATCGTCTGAAACAGACGTATAAGGCCAATGATGATGATGATGATGTCCCTACGTGGTGGTCAGAGGTACATCCATCGTAAGATGAACTATGCACTAACTATGCACGGTCACGAGCATTAATATGTATACACTTTGGTACCATGTCACAGTAACTTTTTTGACAAATTGAACTGTAAGTCTCACTAAATGTCAAATATGTTAGTGCGACAGAGTCCTAAAGTGTGTACATTATATTGATCATGACTGTACCCACACTTCACCGAGCCTTCTGTTAGATCAACGTGGTAGGTGGTGAGCCGTATCGCCGTCTATAATGGTCGATCCAATTGTGTTAGTGAAAACTGCACTTATCATAAATTGATAATTCATTGGTGCAAAAAAAAATGTACCTACGATACGTAGGCTGTGTCCATATAATATGACAATATTGACATGAAAGGATCTTATATAAAAAATACTTATTCTTTTATCACTGTAAAAAATATTCTTCGGGATTCAAACCCAGTACTGCTTCGATATCAGAATCGTACCTCAACCACGATTATGGTAATAAAGAACCATATGAAAGAAATTGCCTACCATGCAATTTTCTTCGAACATAAAAATTACTTGCATAATCTATGACTGCATTCTTTCCGTGGTTCCCATACTCCAACCCATTGCTTATATTGAGCTAGAGGCTAGCGAATAGGTGTACACAACTCATAAATCTGGTTTCTTCAAACTGATGAATATTTATTTCAGTTGTTTATTTACCGTGAAATGTAGATTGAAATATGGGAAAATATCTTGGCTTCGATACGATTTTTGTTTCTTTGTCAGTTTACGTCCTCTAGAGGACGCCACATTGAATTTAGTGTAACGTAAAGTCGCCTATTCTATTACCACCGGATAATTTATTAAATTCTGATAAATGGTATCCTTTGCTCAGTTTAAATTTTTTAGGGATATCAGATGACTCATTATAATTATGTTACAGCCTGTAACTTCGTACTTATAAATATTAACAAATATTGTCATATATTTTAGGCTTATATACTACAAATAAAGATATTATTATTATTATTAATTAATCGCTTTAAGCGATAAGGCCGCCATTTGCCATGTACTTAGTTAAGAGACTTTTTGTAATTATTTCTTTTTATTTTGGTGCAATAAAGTGTATTTGTATTGTATTGTATTGTAATTATGTGGGATCAGATCAACAGACGTTCATACATACAATAATGGTTAAACACATATCCCTCTTTTTAGTTGCTCCGTGGTCGGGTAGAAAAGGTATCCACTACTTTGGGAACTAACTACTTACTCCTTAAAATGTAGCATGATTAGAGTGCCACATCTCTCGTCTCATTCGTACTAAGCTGTATACCGATAGAGCAAAAGAGACATATCTCTCTTCTCATTCGCGCTAAGCGATGTAATGTATCTCTATCCTGCTGTCATTTTAATCATGCTACGTTGTATATTTATAAATATTTACGAGAAAAATAATCGTTTGATATGGTTTACATTACATCCTATATTAAGTTATCTACGCCATAGCATTATACAAGAATCATACTTCGAACTCTACCTTCCCTGCTAAAGACAAATTATATACAAAGTTTATGTTTGTGTGTGTTTAGTTTGTGTGAAGTTTGTGTGTGTGTGTGTGTGTGTGTGTGTGTGTGTTTGTGTGTTTGTGTGTTTGTGCTGTGATATAATATAATAGAGGTAGCATTCTCTTGGCAGGAACTGTTAACAAAATCTTTTACTCCATTATGAACTCATAGCTTAGACAGTTAATTAGACGACATTAATCGATGACTGAGAATAATCAGTAATCAGTATACTATTTAAAGTGCGTAAGTAACTATGCAAGTATAACTTTCCTACGTCTAGGAAAAAGCCAAATAAAAAGCAGAATTGTTACGCAAGTGAAGTCACTATTATGATTCCGTGCAATGACTTATAAGATATAGGCGGTAAGCGTCGCGTTTGACTTTGATAAAAGCTTTTATGGAGTCCAATTATAAAATGACTGACGATATTTGAAACATAACATATGCTCACGACTATCGGTGTAGTCAGAGGTACATACGCTGCAAGATGTTCTAAGTACCCAAGCTTTCTGTTAGACTAACGTGATAGGTAGTGAACCGTATCGCCGTCTATAATGGTCGAGCCAACTGTGTTAGTGAAAACTGCACTTACGATAAATTAATAACTCATTGGTGCAAGTCCGGTCCTTAAACACGGGTATTTGAAACACGGCGCGAAATTAGGGTAGGTAACATAGGCCATATTACGCATTTTATTCGTACACATTGGTCTGTTCTAGTAGTGCAATACTAAAAGTGTTTTTATTTAATAAAAACAATATATTATTCTAAATAATATATTGCACAACCCGACCATTTGTTTTGCCAATCAACACATAATAAAATCAAGTCATAAAACTATAATTTAACAATGCGTTATCTACATCCCTAAGGCAATAAAATACCTATATTGCGTTTGTAAAATTTAATCATTTATTGCAACTTAAGTACATTTCGCAATTATACCTATCTAGATTTCACATTAGTAATTCACTCACCTTTACATGAAATAAATTACTACCTATGCATAATTATCACTGATAACATTTATAGCTTCATACTCTTAATTGCATATGATTACTTACTTATCAGAACTGTTATATCGTTTAATTAAGCGGGTAAATGCAATAATCAAACCTAAATATAGAATTTCATGGATCTCATACTAACACGAAGCTAATATATATCTGAAGTACGATCATTAATGCCAAAAACACATAATTATAATCTAAGTAATAATGTACAGAATTCGTAGGTCATCATCACTAATTTAAGAGCCACGCTCTTGTCTACTTTTTAGCGAAAAATAGGGCAGTGGTTTCCCTCTTGTCTTCCACCTCGCAGTACTCTGTCTGACGCGAGTGGGATTGCGCCCAGAGTAGTCTATTTCAAAGCCGTACTAGGACTCCTGTCCTCCGCCTCTGAATAGTACTGACAGTTACTGCTGCCCTCTGTCAGGTTCCAGGCCTTTGCCTTTGGTTTTGGTTTCATACAAGATCTGACGTCTACTGCGGGAATTCCTGTTCGGCGCGTCCTTGCCGCGGGTGTGGGCGCCTCTTATTTTGAATACAACTTCGGTCTAAGAAAAACTTTTTACAACTTGTAGTTGAAGATATTGTAAATACCATGGTATTCCATTATTTATTCAAGACGTAGGGGTGGACACTAAAACGTTTAGTGGTTTAATAAAAAAAAATAACATGTTCATACATACATACACACAACAGGCAGCAGCATATTGAGAATACAGGGCATCTTCAAATGAACGTGTAAAAGATAGTTGAACTTAGGCATACCTACCTACCTGATATTATTGTCTACTCAAAAACGCGTTTTTTCAATACATTGTACCACAAACACTCACAAGAAGGACAGACACACATGTCGATCAACAAAGTGCGATGAACTCACTACGCGCCTCTATTGAATTTTAATAAGCTCTACATTCGACTTGTGTTCGCGACTGTACCTTCGCTTCCCATACAAACTTTTTTGCAGCAATGTGGTTTGCAATTAATAATGACTACTTACTTGTGCAGGATAGATTCAATTAATAGTTTTATAGATTTTTTTTTACCAAGTATTATTAGTAGCCAAGCTTGAAATCATTTCTAATCTAAAGAACAGTGACTTTTTAAGGAGAATCCTTCAACACTCCCATTTATCCGGCTATTGTAAATATAATACTTTAAAAAGTTGCCTTATATTTGGATTGCGTTGATTTTAAAGCTTGATTATTTTACAGCTTCAAGAAACCGCAGACTTAAGTACCACATTGACAATTCCACACATTCCCGACTAAAAGCGTCTACAGATTAGACGGACAACAAAGTAATCCAATAAGGGTACTGTTTTACCTATTAGGTTCCAAACCCTAAAAACAATTATGTTGTCACAAGAGTCAAAGGTGGCATTATATGAATGATACTTGCGTCCACGCGCAAGTAACAGGTGTAAATAAACTATCACAAAGCGACAAGGTTATCTTATGATTGCAATAATAGCGTAAACGAAAGTATTACTAATAATACGACCAACAGTAACCCTTATAAGACAGGTTTTTTACTTATTGCAATTTTAATACTGCAATAACAATAGTCACCAGCCAGCAGATAGTTTTGCAACGTTATCGAAATCCATAGCGCACGGAGTCTGATAAAAAGTGAAGAGATTCGTATACGTGAGCCAATGGCAGACTAGCTATAACTGTTCACAATAATTGCAACATTAAAACACCTTTTAAAAAGGTGAAGAAAATAGGTTTCATATTTTTCCTGGAACCTAACAGGGCAGCAATAACTGTCATTACTATTCAGAGGCGGAGGACAGGAGTCCTAGTACGGCTTTGAAACATACTACTCTGAGCGCCATGCCACTCGCGTCAGACAGAGTACTGCGGGGCGGAAGGCAAGAGGGAAACCACTGTTCTATTTTTCTGAATTAGTGATGATTATTTTTACTCTATGTTATTTTTTAATTTGGCGGTCTTTTATTGTCAAACTTGTTTGTATTGCATTGACAAATATTACTAAAGTAATGGTGCTGACTCCAGAGAAAACCATCTAATTTTATAAGGAGATAAAATTAGGAGATCTTTTATACACGAAGCGTACAAAACAACCACTACTTTATTTCTACAGTCTATAACGAGTACTGAAGACATTAGAATCAGTGTATCTGATGCAGTTCCTTCAAGCTCAATTTAACAATAACGCTTTATTTGAAGTACTTAGTCGATGAATCAAACAAACTTATTATATCAGCCATATAAAAGAATAGAGAAAGAATTTGATGAAGCCTTATACTTAGCAGTAGGATAGTGAAAAACGGATCAGTTGCTTACGCAAAACTAAACAAGATGAACATTAAGATACTGTTCATCTGTATCTATACTGTATCTTTCGTCCATTTGTGTAAAACTTGTTTTGTATGTTGTGTGCAATAAAGCATAATTGTATTTTGTAAAATACATGATCATAAAAAACATGTTATAAGCTCACGACTATATCCTAATGAGGTAGTTGTTTATTATAAAAGGACACCACACACAAAAACAAGACAATAACATCACTTAAAATTTCCATGGAACAATTACAAAAAAGCATACTTAGAGGATGTTCATTAGAATGGTCATAAGGTGATGATGGTAGAGGTACATCCATTGCAAGATAAACAAAGTACCCACACCTAATAAAGCTTTTTATTAGACCAACATAATAGGTAAGCCGAAATAAGATAAAATAGTTACAAATTGAGGAGCTCGGTGGCGCAGCGGTTAACGCGCTCAGTCTGCGATTGTTGAAGTAAAGCAACTTTCGCAAAGGCCGGTCATAGGATGGGTGACCACAAAAAAAAAGTTTTCATCTCGAGCTCCTCCGTGCTTCGGAAGGCACGTTAAGCCGTTGGTCCCGGCTGCATTAGCAGTCGTTAATAACCATCAATCTGCACTGGGCCCGCGTGATGGTTTAAGGCCCGATCTCCCTATCCATCCATAGGGGAGGCCCGTGCCCCAGCAGTGGGGACGTTAATGGGCTGATGATGATGATGAGTTCCAAATTACAAAAGTAATTAATCGATCTGGGGGCTGGCCAAGTTGCGTACAATTTTGAAATGTGACAGTGACACGGACAAAAACTCACCCTCACACAGATTCATAGGCACCCTTACGCACACAACTTACATAACCTCACTCCAACACTTATATTTATTCTTATTCAATTTTATATTTATAATTTAATTTTCCTATGCTTATTATTTTTGTTGACAAATTTTGCGTCAAACTTACAAGTCTTGTATCCTATTGTCCACGCTTTCCCAAGACACATGCTCCGCCTAGTTTGGGAGCCTCTGTTCTTTTTGTAAAACTTATATTGTACCCCGCCTCAAACATATGTTTCTTTTTGTATTATTTTTGATTTGAATGTATAAAGCGACATGTCAATCCCATACATTTTTATCACTGTTACTGTCCATTAACATAATCGTTTGCAACTTGGCTAAGGCGCCAGATGCCGTATCTAGTACAACATATCTCACAAGATTACACACAATCTTGACACAAATAAATCGTCCAACTCATTTTAAAATTTCAATTTATAGTTAAAGAGAATTTATTTCTTATTTCCAACATATTAAATGTCATTTACATAAGAAACAAAGTACTTACATTTGTATACACATAAGTTCACACTTCCCCTAATAGTTAAACTTAAACATAAGCATTTCCTTCACGCACTTCTACATACACACTTTCAAAATTATGATAACTTTAAGTACTAGGAACACAAGATATATTTTAGAAAAAAAAACGGATTTGAAAAAGAGTTTCATTTTGTATTACTACGTAGGTATAGTTCAAAGAAATCTTCATTTATAACTCTAGTTTCAACTTTCAAAGCCATTTGTTCTATAATTCGATCACTTCCGATGCATCTATCATGTTACGTAGATAACGTTTAGCGTTACATAACGGTAAAACGATAATGGTTATCGTTATTTATAGTTATTCGGCAGTCAATAAAGTTAATGTTTGCAGGTGTAAAGTTATATTACATAAACGAATAGATGATGGAGTACTGATGTTTAGCAGAGTCTTTTGGATAATTGCAATGAAAAGCTGTTTATTACGGTCTTTATAAGACGCTGTAACTTATACTGTCTTTAATATAATGTATTCTTAAGAAATTGACTTGAATATCTATATACAAGCAAATATACATACTTATTTAAATGGTGTGCTCACAAGCCCGCTATGTGCGAAGGTCTTTTCTTATAAGATTGGCTATATGCCACAGGCGAGCGCATTAAGCAGTTACGGAGTGGAAGCAGTCGCCGTAGCCGAAATCGCCTGGATCACATCATCATACATATCGATGGAAAATTTTAAAAAATCTGGCGCTTTCATCATGATAACCCAAAACGATAAGCGTGGAAAAACTAGCTCTAAAGTATAGCCTAGACTGCTAAAATACCAGTTTTAGTTCCTTCATCTTATGGTAGGTGCTTATATAAAATATAATATTGTCTATCAACTCAAAGAGCATTATGGGTACATTTGCACCAGGTACGATTCGAGGCGGGCTTTTTAATTAATATAAGTAGTTTAATTTATTTTATTTTGAGTTCTGTTTATTTGTTTTAGTTTTATTTTAATTTTATTTTTGTTTTGTTTCATATTTTTCAAATATTTTTGTTCTGTAACTGTTTTCTTTATGGTGTAAATAAAGTTTTAGCACTCTACGATAATGAATCCCGGTTCGGGCTCTAAACCCCTGAATTCCACTTTATGAGTTTCAATTCAAATTTGGATCATATATACATCATAGCACATCGTTTCCAGGACATGTCGTTAATGGCTTTTACATGGAACTTAAACATAACTGACAATGTTAAGTTATGTAATAGATGACAAAGCAAAAAATTAAAAGCGGACTCTCCCCTACATTTCCCATAGAAAATAAACAAATTAATGCAAAATACCTGGCGCATAGAAAACAAAGGTGATATAACTACTGCTGCCAGGCCTCAGGAACTATTGAATGAATAGTCATTTATACAGTCGAAGAAAAACTTATAATGCGACAGGCTATTGTGTGTTCTGTGCACGGTCCGCAGATTTTTATGATTATAACCCCTTGATCAGTGCGTAAGTGCGTATTAAGAATAATGAGTGTACTTCTGCAGGCTGAGAATTGTTGGGGGACTAGACATAATGAAGTAGAAACCCTGAATTATGGATAAGGGAAGGGAGGATTTCAGTACAGGTTATTCCTACGCGTTAGTTAGACTTGTGTCTCGTTTTTAGGGTTCCGAACACCAAAAAGATAAAACGGAACGCTTATAAGATTACTTTGTTGTCCGCCCTTCTGTATGTTCGCCAGTCCGTCTGTATATTTTGTATTTAACCCTTTTACGAGCAGAGACCATGGGTCATTGATGGTTCATAATAGATTGTATGACACCTTGCAATCGGAACGTCATTAGACGTTCTGTCCTTGAAAGTGTTAACCTCTTATCTGACAAGATACAAGACACAAAATGTTTTACACTGTGTCTGGTCGAGATCTGCGTACTGAAAGACAAGTACTTTACGTTGATAAAATTAGACTTTAGAACTGGGGAAGTAGCAACGAGTTTGAGTTATTATGTGAGTTTAGATACTTGGAAAGGAAAAGTTGCAAAATACATGCCTTTTTGCAACACTGTCTTGAAACAACTTTGGCTCTAACAATATGGATTACCATTGTTTGTTTTACCTAACCATCTTAGCAAAAAAGCAGAACCATAACGATCCGATTCAATAGCCAATTAATCAAATAGACAAACAATTACTACAACACAATCAACACGCAAAAAACTGAGACAATACGGTTTATACCGTCTATCTTCTTAACACTTTCACGCTCAATCACTTTCTTAAAATTCTCCTGTCAAAACGAAATACCATAATTCTTCTCAGCAATCTAGGCGCGCATTGTGCCTTATATAACAACACAACATTCACAACCAATTACGTCATGGGAACAGCTTTCTAAGATAAAGTATTTTATATTATTTTTTTAATTTCAATAATGTCGTATTGTTATAATTTGGAAATTTTACACGATACAGACGGAGCTATAATTATATTATGGAATGTTGGTTACTTCAGTCATAGTCTGAGATACTTATATCATGGAATCTTGGTGACTTCAGTCATAGTAGTTAGATATGAAGATAAATTACTAGTAGATAGAAGAATTTTCGGTGTCCTTCAGAACCACCGGTCACCTTTAAATGTTATTTTATTGCTAATATACGTTGAAAGCAAATTGCTAGTAATAGGCACTAAGCGGCACTAGATGGGCAGCAATTATTGGGCACCATTTCAACTTAATATACGCCGACAAAATACTAGTGACCGGAGATTCTGATGGACACAATTTTCGATATAAGTAATAATGACAAAAAAGTTTTACTAACACGCTTGTTCTACAAGAAAACACCTTTGAAAAATTTACATTTCATCGATTTACATAAACTCGTTTCCGATTCAATACCGTCTTGAAAGATTAAATTTTACAAAAGCCGTGTGCAAAGTATTTACTCGTCCAAAAACCGTAAAATGAAATGCCAATTCATTACAAATTAAGCAAACGTACAACAAAGTTATTTTAATTTAATGCATATGATAATAATAAATTATAACACGCTATAAAATTGGCCCAAGAACGAATTTACAAAACACATACTAAAACATTGTGAAACTTTATTACAAAAGTTCGTACCGGTATCAACTTTCAGAAAATATTTGAACATTGAAACTAGTTCCATACCTACTCGAATTGATATCACTTGATTAAACACTAGTGTAACAAAATATTCTAATTAAGTAACTGTTGCGTAAAACGTAACCAGTTTTTACCGGATGGCACCAGTCGGTAAGATGAGGGTAGACATGTCGTAAATGTCTATAAGTAACCACATAATTTGTACATACCTCTAAATACAGAGGCTGTCTGTCAATAGTTCATGTTGCAAAATGACTTGAGTACTTTACTGGTAGCTTTCCTATTACTTCAGTAGCAGTAGTGTTATTTCGCCAAAATGTGATCTTATTCTAATGTGATTTTACTCTAAGGAGGCGTATTCATTTCACCACAGTCGGAAAGTTTTTTGTTTTTCGCTTAGCCTTGGAAGTCCTGTTATCTGAAATATCGTAATTTATTCCACATTTTTAGGTCGTTTTTAAGCTAACTTATTTAATAACTAAAATATAAATTAAGTGAATACGCATACAAGATAGGTACTTGAAGTGTCACTTAGCTTGTAGATGTTTTTTACATCAGAATTTTTTGTAAAAATGATTTGAAGAGCTACGAAAATAATTTTCAATGCCATTTTTTAAATAATTCTATGCATTATCCGTATGAGAAATCTTCAACGCCTCGTTACTACTTACAACTTGTACGTGCGTCGGTACCTACTGTAAATGACAATGGGCACTTTTGTATGAAACTTGGTCCAAGAACCTCCACTGATGAGACTTATATGTAATGAAAGCTTATGCTTTTCCTATGATTCTGGCAAAGTTCTATCAGATTCTGTCCCGGGGTTCTTTTTTTACGGCCATGTTTGTCCTGGCTAAAAATGTGATAAAATGCAGTGGGAGCTAAAATCGACTCAAGATTTGTTGCTGGATAACTAAGTCTACATAAATAATTATGTATCATATTGTATATCATTTTAAAGAGGATCTTTTCCAGAATCCGAAACATAAAAAAAAAAAAAACAAAAAAAAAATCTTTTTGTAAGCGAATTATAGTCAATTTATATCTGCAGCGCCATTATTTCTCGATAGCTAAATTCAAGTTTCATGCCTTTTACCCCTTCCAAAAGTATCTTACCGATTTTTTTTATTTTGCTTCCGGAATTTGATCTGAGTGATAATAACAAGAAAAATAAATAAACACCTCTCCGATAGAGACCGGCTAAGCTATTGCCTATTGCAAGAAATCGTCATCATTAGCAAGTCATTACGGTATTGCATATAAGTGTTGGAGGCGATGGTCGCTCCGGTAAATAAAACCTCTTCGATTTGTTAAAGTGGACTGTATTAGAATTAAGAACTAGGAAATATTTACATAAAGTTAGGAGATATAAGAAAACGTGCCTCGTCGGCAAAGTCCGTGGCGTAAAGTCCCGTAATATTGCCATAGGACAAAATATTACAGTAAAAAAAATATAGACCTTGATGTTGCCAACAATAAGCTTATCAACAACTTTGAACTTGGTCCAAGAACCTCCACTGGTGAGACTTGCATGTAATGATAGCTTATACTTGTCCTATGATTCTGGCAAAGTTCTATCAAACTCTGTCCTAGGGTTTTTTTACGGCCATGTTTGTCCTGAGTGTACAGTAGTGGACTGCAAAATCACCTCAGGATTTGTTGTCGAAAAACTATTTAACTAAGTCTATATACATAATTATATATCATAATGTATATCAATTTTAAAGGGGAAGGTTATCAGAATCAGAAACACAAATAAAAAAAATGCATTATGTAAACGACTTTTAGCCAACTCACGTCCGTAGCACCATTTTTCTCAGCAGCTACGTACGAGTTTCGCGCCTTCCAACCTTTCCAAAGGAGCCCATTCTTTTTTTCATTCTTCTGATATTGCATTCTTAACCTAACAAGTGACAACAAAGAAAAAAAAAATAAGAAGAAATAAAATAGATACCATTCCGATAGAGGCCGCGTAAGCTATGGACCTATTGCAAGATAACGTACTCAAAGGCTAGTCATTATAATCCAACAGACGTAACATGATTAATATGCGGCGGGACGGAAATGTAGTACATCGCCTTATGCGAAAGAGACGAAATATGTGTCTCTTTAACACTAACAGTATACAGCTTAGTACGAGAGAAACAAGAAATAAGTCATTCTAATCAAGATGCAATACAATGACTCTATTGTATACAAAAGAAACACATTTATTAAACAAGTTCAGGCAATAACTGGTGCAAAAGGCGGCTTTATTGCCAAGGTAGCAATTACTACCAGGCAACCTTACGTTTACGATACGTTTGTTGTACCATTCGGCATTGTTTATAAGACAAGATATAAGCCTGGATTAATAAAACAAGATTGTGGTGAAAGAAAACATACTACATTTGCGTCCTCCCGCATTCTAATTATGTTACGTCTGTTGGATTATAATGACTAGCCTTTGAGTACGTCATCTTGCAATAGGTCCATAGCTTACGCGGCCTCTATCGGAATGGTATCTATTTTATTTCTTGTTGTTGTCACTTGTCAGGTTAAGAATGCAATATCAGAAGAAGGAAAAAATGATTGGGCTTCTTTGGAAAGGTTGGAAGGCGCGAAACTCGTACGTAGCTGCTGAGAAAAATGGTGTTACGGACGTAAGTTGGCTAAAAGTCGTTTACATACTTAATGCATTTTTTTATTTGTGTTTCTGATTCTGATAACCTTCCCCTTTAAAATTGATATACATTATGATATATAATTATGTATATAGACTTAGTTAAATAGTTTTTCGACAACAAATCCTGAGGTGATTTTGCAGTCCACTACTGTACACTCAGGACAAACATGGCCGTAAAAAAACCCTAGGACAGAGTTTGATAGAACTTTGCCAGAATCATAGGACAAGTATGAGCTATCATTACATGCAAGTCTCACCAGTGGAGGTTCTTGGACCAAGTTCCAAGTTGCTGATAAGCTTATAATATGCAATACCGTAATGACTTGCTAATGATGACGATTTCTTGCAATAGGCAATAGCTTAGGCGGTCTCTATCGGAGAGGTGTCTATTTATTTTTCTTGTTATTATCACTCAGATCAAATTCCGGAAGCAATATAAAAAAAATCGGTAAGATACTTTTGGAAGGGGTAAAAGGCATGAAACTTGAACTTAGCTACCGAGAAACAATGGCGCTGCAGATGCAAATTGACTATAATTCGCTTACATAAAGACTTTTTTTGTTTTTTTTTTTTATGTTTCGGATTCTGGAAAAGATCCTCTTTAAAATGATATACAATATGATACATAATTATTTATGTAGACTTAGTTATCCAGCAACAAATCTTGAGCCGATTTTAGCTCCCACTGTATTTTATCACATTTTTAGCCAGGACAAACATGGCCGTAAAAAAAAGAACCCCGGGACAGAATCTGATAGAACTTTGCCAGATTCATAGAGAAAGCATAAGCTTTCATTACATATAAGTCTCATCAGTGGAGGTTCTTGGACCAGATTCGCCCATTCTCCTTTTCTTTAGTTAAGAAACTTTCTTTTCTTTATGGATATTTCCATTCTATGTTGCAAGTTTGTTAGTTCTCTAAATAAATATATTTTTGTAAACTTTAAATAGAACACAATAAGAATCTGTTACAGCTTCTGTTGTGCTTCTTGTTTAAAAAAAATACAATTCATAACCATTTTAAATCAATAGATGTCCGATAATACTTTTTTATTTTATTTCTTAATTTTTATATACTTAATATGTTTAAAGTTATAATTGAACAAATAATCACAAAGAGTCATTACTCAACACTCAGCAGGAGTTCAATTTGAAACATATGAATGACCTGATTGTCCAAAAAAGTAAGATGATTCCGTGCTTCGGAGAGCACGTTAAGCCGTTGGTCCCGGCTATTAGCCGTAAAAACACCTCCACCAACCCGCAGT
Source organism: Pectinophora gossypiella (assembly GCF_024362695.1). Lineage (NCBI taxonomy): Eukaryota > Metazoa > Arthropoda > Insecta > Lepidoptera > Gelechiidae > Pectinophora > Pectinophora gossypiella. The sequence continues at coordinate 11,009,803 of NC_065417.1, forward strand.
TGAGCAGCGTGGTGGAGTATGCTCCATACCCCCTCCGGTTGATTGAGAGGAGGCCTGTGCCCAGCATTGGGACGTATATATGCAGTTTATGTATGTTTATGAATGTAAATCAGTGAAACTCCAACATGATTTGAGACGTGTGAAGATAGATCACGTTCTCAGCGTATCTTTTATAAATCGATGAAGTCGAATTGTTTCGTTTCCACGCATGCGCTAACGTGCAACTATGCGATTCATACATCGATTTCCGTCAATAATCAACCAATATATTGGTAATTTATTAGAGAATCGGGATGTTTATTATCGATCGTATATCGTGCTCGCTTAACGATCTTAATATGGAACGTTCGTGAAGTAACTATAACGCAAAAGTGAAAATTATTTATCGAACAATGTTACTATAGTACGTATATATTACCTACATCGTGTAAATATGTTACTATCAATATTAACATAGAATGCTGTAAGATTTTATTGACAAAACGAACACGACACGACGAACGAACGGGAACAGTGATAAAAATGTATGGGGTTGACATGTCACATAATGTCACCTTATAATTATAATAATTTAACTCATCATATGTTTCAGGTGCTGGAGGGTTAGCCAAGGTGCAAACGATTATCACAGGAACAGTGATAAAAATGTATGAGATTGACATGTCACCTAATGTCACCTTATATAATAATGTAACGCATTATATTCTTCATGTGCTCAGGGGTTAGCCAAGTAGCAAACAATAGTGATAGTGATAAAAATGTATGGGGTTGACATGTCACCTAATGGCATCTTATGTCAATCCCATACATTTTTAAATTATTATATACCCCATACACACATACCCTCTCCGGTTGATTGGGGGAGGCATGTGCCCTGTAGTGGGACGTATACAGGCTGTTTGTCTTTATATATGATTTATTATATAAAACGTAAATAATATGCGTTGCGAAACTTTAAACATTATTAATTAAAACTTTAATACTAGACTCAAGTAAAACTTCATGGGTTTTTAATTTCAACTTTATAATCCTTTCATCCACACAAGTTTCCTCTCTTAATACTTATTTAATCGTGTCCAGTACAGTGATGTGCGGATTCCGGGAATGTTCCCAAAGTGGGAAAGTTCCCGTTGTAAAAACTCTTTAATAGTAAGGACACTGCCTGCTTTTCTTTTTCACTTCTTTCTTGTGTTGTCTATAAAGAGGAGAGATGAAAGGCATATAAAGAGGAAATAATTATGAATATGGATGGATAGGGGTAGGGGACGACCAAAGAAAGTGTGGATGGATTGTGTAGAAAGGATATGTGTGTGAAGGTGTGAGTACTTCTTCTGTCGTGTGGGTTGTAATGTGAATTACCAACCTCATCAACCCTGGTGTCAGGGTTATTATTGAGCCGCCAAAGGCCCCTGACATGACTCATGTAACGACTACTTACTTACATCAGTAAGTAGTAACCGGAACCAACAACTTAACGCGCCTTCCGAAGCACGGTCTTACTTTTTGGACAATCAGGTGATCAGCCTCTAATGTCCTAACCAAACTAGGGATCACAAAGTGATTTTTGTGATATGTCCCCACCGGGATTCGAACCCGGTGTGAGTACTGAGATGACCACTGACAGAAATGAATGGAAGATGAATAAATGTTGTGCTGACTCCACCTATAGTGAAATAATGGTAGGAGGATGATGATTGTTCTTTCTTATGTCTGATCTTATTTGCCTAAAGGTTAGGGTTAGATAATAAAACTGTTAATGATCGTGACATATGTCATTTGTGGGACGTGGAACGTCACTACAAGGGGGCAGCGGGAGGCGAGGAAGACTCCAGCGCCGCCATATTCGGGATTGGACCGCAACAACGCACGCGCGTAACGGGCGCGTCGTCCTAACGTCAAAATGACGACTTTATACTCAATTTGTAATTTCTCTCTTATTTAATTCTTTATAAATATGTGAAGTTGTTACTGGCGCTTTTACTTTATGAAGAACCCCAAAGACACCTGTCTCATCGGCGTAAGAAGCTGCGGCAGCAACTCTTCCCTGCGGGAGTGGATCGAGAGGAGAGCGTCGGCAGAACGGTCGAGGCGGGCCTTTAACTTTAACTCATCATATAATCGTTCGTTATGTAAAATTGACGATTCAAAGTGTAACTATGTTACCTATTGAATAAAGATATTTTTGAATTTGAATTTTGAATTTTGAATTTGAATTATAGCTTCACCGACAAGAGCGTGGCTCTTAAATTGATGATGATGATATAACTTTTGCGCCTTTTTATCACCGGGAACGTTTCCAAAATGGGAAGATTCCCGGTAAAAGCACATTACTCCAGTACATCGCGTGAGAGATAGGATGCAAGTGCTTACAGTGGTACTAATAACTTAAATTCTAAACCGGTATGCGAGCGAACACAGGAAATATCGTATTAATGCTAAGTCGGCGAAGGCGAGTGTGTGAATGAAAGGTAGCATTTCAAGTGTTTGTTTGTGAAACACGTGGAATTCATATACTACTACACATAGGACATAGGTACATACATAAAGTCACGGCTGTTATTTCTAACATGGTCGGGGTAAATCCACAAGTCATCGATGAGAAAATCAGTAACTCAAAAACTGGTTAAAAGGAAAACAGTTTTATGGCTTAAATGAGTTTTTAAGTTTATAAATAGGTTTTTTAGATTTATTATAGAGATAAATTCTCCTTTTGTATCTATTTGACTTTATTAACTATATTAATATGTACAATAAAAAGTTTAATTAGAGTTTAATAAATAGAGAAGAATAAATGCCAAGAAGAGAGAGAGAGAAAGAGTTAATAACTTATAGAGATGATGATATTTTTCTAGTTGATTGTACCTAGATGAAACCCAAGTCGATAGTGAGAATATCTATAGTCATATCCTTCAAAATATTTATGGTATTTCGCCGTGCAATAATCATCTTGACACCAGGGCTGCTAACGTCGGTCATCGACTTCACAACACACACAAAAGAAGAAGACCTTCAAAACCAAAATTCCAGCCATATAATGTCCTTAAAACCAAACATGCGTACACGCATACATCACGCAGAACACGTGTGGAATCGTAAAAACGCGTCTCACTGTACAGAAACAACTTTCGTCGCCGTTTAACCAAATTTAATTCGACCATAATGTCGTTTTCCCGTGCTTTCTATTCATGCGCGCTGCTAGGTGCGCGGGCGCATACGGCCCGTGTGATGCGTATGACGATAGCAAATAGCAGGTGAGTACTTAATAGTTGAGTGTGTGGTGCTTGTTATCGGTTTGCTATTCATACATACACACACACATGCATACACTTAATCACATAGGGGTGCCAGAAGCATAAGTGTCAACAAACATCGCGTAGAATTAACCACTCTTCAGTATGCAGTAGTATGAGGCGGATGAGACGTTCGTTATGTAAAAAATGACGATTCAAAGTGTAACTATGTTACCTACTGAATAAAGATATTTTTGGATTTGAATTGAGAAAGGTTCGAATCAAATTGTATGCTGAGCGAACGTAACTGTTTCTTTTTCTAGGTATTTTAATTAAAACACATAATAACGGGTTCTTACCGCGTTTAAATCAGGGATATTAGACTCCCGATATTTCGACACTGTTGCAAGTGTCATGATCACGGGATGACTGATTGGAGTGGAGTAAGTAGGTACTAGGTATTAAATTTTTTTGAAATAGCAACATTACTTTTTTTTTAACGATCACGCGTCCATTATGTGCGTGTTAAAAACTAATTTCTGTGCCTCAAACAGATGACATGGGAGCAAGCTAGAGGCCGCAAAAGATCGCGAGGAGTGGAAATCTGTTATTCGAGCGCTACATCCCAACAGGAGATACAAGGTTTAGAAGAAGAGAGAGAGAATTTAAAAATTATAAAAATTAAATTAAGTATTATTATTTTTTGTACTCATTTTATTTCTCTTTTGTTTTGTATTTTGTTTTTTCTGTTTGTGCAATAAAGTATTTGTTATGTTATGTTATGTTAAAATAATACCGTGGTCAACCTTAAAGTCATCATTTTTTTTAACACCGATCCTCTTCATCACTACACAAATCGGCGTACCAAGACATCTGCGTGCGTTAGAAACGATATTCTGCCTTAACCCATTGTAAATACAAACATACCCACAGTATATGCCACTATTGTAGTAGATAAGCAATACTCCATTCACAGTACCTGCAAATAAAGAAAAACATATTTACTAAACACACGTGTTCGAAAAACGAATAGAACCACTTATGAATCGCCGAGAGTATAACACTTTCAACGATAAAATCCTTATCGACTTTGATGAAATCTATTTGCACGCAATTTTATACATTTTACCTTAAACAAGTAACAGTTTAATTATAGTTACAAGCGTTTTATGGGCGGTTCTCGCGTTAAATGACAACAAAACTGTGTTACGACACAGTTTCTAACCCAATTATGTCTAAAACGGACATCGTTAGCTTTAATGTTCCACCTAAAAATACTTGACCTACCATTCGTCCAAGCATACAGCTGACATTTCAAAGATGTCATAATTGCAAGAGCATTATAAGGCCCGGAACTTGGTAGTTCTGTAAAAAATTGGACTCATTATAGAGTGCTTAAAACCTATTTTCACATAAAATGCCAGTGCGCTAGTCACGTTGCGTGCGAGTTTTTAATTCATGGATGTCCAGTGAGGTGAAAATAATGACAGTCATCAAGCATGACGTAGTGACGGGAAAAAATAGCACTAAGAAGAATCGAGCTAAAGTTTACACTTAGAAAGTTTAGAGATGAGCCGTTGCATAATTTGACACGAATAAGGGTACTACTGTGGTCATTATAGTTACCTTATGAGAATATATAAAGTATCACGTGTCAAAATCACTTGATAATCATCTTGGAAGTTGTAATTAGAACAGTTAAGTAACATTAGAGAGATCCATTACACGAGTCATTTACAGAAATCACTATAATTAGGACCTTTTTTTGGCTTGACTTATTGTGGGTTTGCCTCAAATGGTAGTATAACCAATTGGCCGAACAAATGTGAAGCTCTGAGGGCTCTCTCCCTGCTCTAAAATAACGACAGTACTAGGTATCTATTGTACCACTAATTTTCGATATTTTCTATTTGTGAGATTATTTCTATTTGTAAGACAAAAAAAATCTAATTTGGACGGGAGTAGAAGCCGCAACTAACGTCTAACCATCAGGGCTAATATGCGCAACGTGATAAAATTATCGATCGATTCAATAGATTTTGTCGAAATCGATAAGTTTGTTTTATTTTGTATTTTGACAGAAAGACATGACTAACATGAGTTCACTTATTAGCACCAGTCGACAAAACGACATAATCATATCATCAGAATCGATAAATTGGCCGTGTTAGCCCTACAGGATGCGTATGTTAACCATTACATCGTTTTTTTTTTGACGTGACTTATTGTAGATTTGCCGCAGATGGCATTAACTACTTGGCCGGACAAATAACCATTACACCATCGGATCCTCATCCGGTCCATGCAATTAATCGATCTATATCCTCAGATATCTAAGAACCAGCATGTGATATAAAAACAAAAAGGAACATAAGATAAAAAAAGACTCAACGGAGCGGGAATAAAAATTTAAAATTAGATCTAAAGATTATGAAATAGGTCAATGGAATGTCAAAGGCACCTGCCCAAACATTGGAGGAGCTGCATTTACGAAACTGACCTACTTTGACACACCTGTTTCTGCAAAGTGGTATATAAGAAAGAAAGAAACATTTATTATTTAGGACACCACAGACACGGATTACATATATATACATAACAAGAACACAACACACACACACACACACACAACAACATTAAATACAACGGCTACATCTCTTGTACACGATAGCTAGAGTATACTACTGCGACACTATGGGTGGTGATGGAGTCCCGAAGTGCCGGCAGAGTAGTAGCAGGAGAGTAGGATGAGTAGTAATAGCGAAGGAAACAGTAAACACGACGTTAACCCTTTCTTTAATCTGTTCCATGTAAGCTCTTCTTGGTCTTCCCCTTCCTCTCTTTCCTTCTAGCTTTCCTTCTATGATGTGTGTGCTTCTTGTGTGATGATGAACGAAATTATAAGCGATATAAAATACGATGAAGAATTTATGACAACAAAAGTTAGTGGGTACGGCCAGAGCTAAGCAGTATAGACGTTGCTCTTATCAAGGTCAGGGGCATCGTAAAATAAAAGGAATTGTAAAATGGAATGAGAATTTCGAAATTTCAATGATTCACGGTACGAAGGAAAGGCCAGTATATGCAGAGTTTGTACTTTGCTACAGAACTCTCTGTAGAAGTAATAGGGACGGTTTAAACTAGTCAAATCAGTTACTTTTTACTAAACGTCAAAACACGAACTTACTAAGGAATTCGTATGAAAAAGCAACCTGTGATGTCATAGAATAACGTGACAAAATGACGCACTTATTATTAAATTTTTCTTTATTAAAATTCATAATAAAGTCAAATACTTCGAAAAAAGAAAACATTTTTGTCACCTTTAGATTTGTCTTTATTTAGTAATCATAATTTCATAATTTATCTTTGAGCTAGGAACTACACAATTCTAATCACCCTCAAGACAAAAATACTAAAATTGAATTGAATATTGAATATAATTTATTTCAATCAGATTGAATATATTAAAATTGCATAAATAAAAATCTGTCAAGTAGTGTGAGTAACGGAAATATTCAACCAATAGTCGTTAACTATCTGAGGTCATTAGCATGCAAATTAAAAAAGAAAACAATCGAGTAGGTGGATTACAAGAGAGACACAAGGTGACACATAATCGGCCAGTGACAGACGCCAATTTTAAATTACGAAGAAAAAAAAATAAAAATAAAAAGGAGAAGAAGAATTAAAAATAATGTCACCAGGTTTTTTGAGTTAAATTATGCTTAATAGAGTTTAAAAAAGGAAAACATGGTAAAAAAAGGTAATCATACTTTGTTCCACCGAAGATTAAAATAAAAAAACTTACCTACATAATAAATATTGAAGATGAATAATGAGTCATTAAAAAGTTATAACTGTTTCATACACAATTTCAGACCTCAGTTTTGTTTACAAAAATCACATCTTATTAGCTTTCATTATAAGGCAAAAATATATTTAAATGATAAGCACCTATTAGATATACAGTTTTGAAGAAAAGCTGTATATTTCCCTCATTACGCATGTAACGAATACCACTATCTGTTCATTTACCACGCATTTTCGCTTACTATGTAATTATAAGTTTCTAACATTTGTGACAACTATGACAAGGTACTAAAAGGGGAACTGTTATGAAGGAAACGAAAGACAATGTGACTGGGTCTCGCCATAAAGCTATGACACTACCAAATACCAACAAAGCCGACTAACAGTACCAAATACATGTGTAAACATGAAAAAGTCAACATGGGAACGTTAATGGCTGGTGAAAGTCTCATCTTCCTTCTCACGACAAATGAGCTCATGATGATTGAAGCCACGGAAATGTAAGATAACGTAAACGTTCGAGTTTGCGTTTATACGTAACGCTCGCGTTTACGTTACTCTTTCTTTAATTGGATGAGTATTATTTTGGTTATTATTTTAAAGTACGAATGTGTTTTATTGACATTACTTTTATGGTTTGATGATTTTTAACAATTAGCAATAAGGCCGCCGGATTGTACTGTATCTATCATACATTTGTGTTAATTTGTTTTATATCTTGTGTGCAATAAAGTATATTTGATTTGATTTTAAATTAAGTAGGTACCAATCCACGGAGGCCCGTGTTGCTCTATGATACCTACCTACTTCGTTGTAGTTTTGTTAGTACTAGAAAGAGCGTTGACCAGAAACTATGGCATTCCATATTATGTAATGAAGTGCCTGTTGGATAGAAAATAATCGATCGACTTAATATCGGCTGATACATCAATATGCTAATGAACGTCAGTGGTTGAGCGTTGGGCTCACGATCCGGAGGTCCCGGGTTCGAATCCCGGTGGGGACATATCACAAAAATCACTTTGTGATCCCTAGTTTGGTTAGGACATTACAGGCTGATCACCTAATTGTCCAATAAGTAAGATGATCCGTGCTTCGGAAGGCACGTTAAGCCGTTGGTCCCGGTTACTACTTACTGATGTAAGTAAGTAGTCGTAACATGAGCCATGTCAGGGGCCTTTGGCGGCTCAATAATTACTCTGACACCAGGGTTGATGAGGTTGGTAATTCACCTCTCAATCCACACGATAGAAGAAGAAGAAGAACGGCACAACACTAGCTGACGTACTTTGACAGATCTAATCTTTACCGCACATTGAGACGATTGTAAAATGTTATCTTTATTTAAATATAATCACTAATTGTACGGAACTGGTCGTTCTGTTTAATACTACTAAAGTCTAAATTATAATTCATAGTTACATTAGGTTCATTAGCAATTATATTTAACTACAAAGTCGCTGTCACATTATTTTGTCACTCAACTACGAAGACAGAACACTCATTATACCTCAAGGCTTAAATTTTACTTACAAAACACTTGATTTCATAATTTGACGCACCATTACTATGTCGACTTGGGACACTGTTCATTACTTTGCATAGCAAAAATCATTAGGTTTCAATACAAACGTGTATAATGATAATGAATGAGGCATGTGCAATCTTTGGAAATAATAGAATTTTGTTGATCTTTGACCTGTGTTAGATTTTACCTGTCTCATCTTACTAATGTCAAGTTTTGATGTGTTACGTGAAATGGGTATATCTTCTCACACGAATTTTCAAAAGTATTCAAAATTTTCAAATGATTCAAAAATTCGGCTCCAGATTGTCTTACATTTTATTCCTGATGAGCCCTCAGAACACTATGTCCGGCCAAATAGTTAACACAATATCCGGCAAATTCACAAAAAGCTATGACAACTAAATTATGAAGAGAAAAGATCGAAACGTAATTTATGCTTTCTTCCCATAAATAATACATTTGTAAATAAACTAAAACTGCGCATGTAACAAAAATTCATAACGTTGAAACACGTACTTATGCAAAACAAATCAGCGATAATGAACCACCATCAACACATAGCTTTCCTTGCAAAATGGCATAACTCAACACTGATAGATTACAAACTTTCTAAAGACACACATGATAAATGGAAAAATATTATAAAATAGGCAATTATATGCCCAAGTGACTATGTTAATGATACTTAATTTAACAAGCATTTTCAAATTAATAGAATTAGAATGTTCACAGTTAAGTAATTATATTTGTAACCCGGTCTTTACCAAAAAAAATCCTAATTCATGTATTAATAAATATGTAGTCCTGAAAGATGATGTGACGGATCAGAGATCACACTTGTGACTACACATTAAATTCTCTACTATTCCAATAACACAGTGTAATATGTAATTAAACTCCCCAAGTAAAGTCTTACCCGCATCATCAATGCGTCCACAGGTAACAGAACAAAATATAGACTGTTTAACGTTATTTCTAAATATATTTAGCAAATTATGCTCTGTAACATGTTAATATTGTATTGCAGAATACAAGACATTAAGTCAATGTCTGCAAATCGTCATTAGAGGCAAACCACTGTTGCGGTTGTAACAAAAAAAGTACAAACGTTGGGTTGTGTCACTTCATCGTCAGGTCGGAGACTGATCTGGGCTTGGAGAAATCGATTTCTACCACGCCGAGTGCCTGAGATCAATGTCATTGGAATCACGATGAAATCAGTGAAGTAAGATGATATTACATAGCTGACATTTTACCCTTTTATAGAAAAACGGAAAGTAAAACGCATTTCGTTTTCTATATTTCGCCATTAAAGACCCGTTGCCGTTGAAAACCACGTAAGCGCCTATTGAAGAAACACGTTCTGATTTGATTTTCTTTAACAAAACCCCTATTTCTTTAAATTGACTTCAAAACGAGTAAACATTAAGACCACAATTTTTTACTTGGATTGACAGGGTACCAAAAAAGTGGAGTCCGAAGAAAAATTGGTTCTACGACAGCAAACGTCTTTTATAAAGTAAAAAATAAGAACACCCACCGGGTTTAATAACCTATGGAGCCTATGGCGGGAAACGCTTACCCAATAAATGAAAATGTATTCTAGCTGAAAACACAATACTATACTGACAGAAGAAAAAGTAAAACGCTAAAACTAGCATGTCTACTGCGAATGTTGTTAACAAAAATAACATCCGAAAGTGATTTTACACAAAGGCGCTTAAGTACATGGTTTGCACTATAAAACAAAGATACACTCTTGTCTTTTAGTTTTCGAGGTTTTCAGCTAGCAGCTAGAGTAAATTAAGTAAAAGTAAGCGTTTCCCGCCATAAGCTCCATAGGATTTTGAACCCGGTGGGTGTTCTTATTTTTACTTTTTAAAAGACGTTTTCTGTCATAGAAAAATAATTGCTTTGGACTCTACGTTTTTGGTAGTGAGAGTTACAATTCAATTTGTCAAAAAAGTTAATAATATAACATAGTACTTAAGTTTCTCCGTACGCAACGAAATTGTCTTATGTACTTTGCCATTTTTTTTTTAAATTTCCTAATTAAGACGTTTCCGAATCCAAATAATCGTTTACGATGAAAGAAACCATTAATAAGAAAGTTAAGCGGAAATCAAAAATAAAATACGTTAGTCGTTAAAATTTACATAAATACTGGTTCCGACATTATTTATAGGAGAATATCTTCCGTGTGTTATATATATGTAATTATTAGAAATTTGAGGTAGGTACGTATATAAACATAATATAAACAGCCTATATACGTCCCTCCGCTGGGCACAGGCCTCCCCTCAAACCACCGGAGGGGGTATGAAGCATACTCCACCGGCTGCTCAACAGCGGGTTGGTGGTGCTTTTACGGCTAATAGCCGAAGGACAATATCTCAAATATTATTTTAATGATGTTACTAATACCTACCATTCCATTATACTTTATTGCAAAAAGTATTTACGGCGACGAGTGGGTGTATATACTATACACTCCTGGCTACCCCTTCGAGGATACAAAGGAGATGCTATGTTGTGTTATCAAATAATTCAATTGAATATGTCATTTAGGTAACTACCTATGTCGAATCTCTAATAAAATTAATGGAGCACACGTAATTTTTACGCAGAAATTAAAAAGTCCTCCTAAAATTTTATATTGGTCAATAACTCGACAGAATTAAGTTGACAGCACACCTGAAACGGTTTGCATATCAGCGAGATGCCTGCCATGATTATATTCATCCTGGTTATTCATTCATTTTAAAATTTACATTCGTCAGTTATCCGTCCCATTCCTTTTCGACGGATAAGAAAACGATGATCTACAACTTAAAATAAAATTAAGAGGTGTCTGCAGGAATCGGTGCCACTATTTATCTTAAAATAAAAACAGCATCAGTAACTAGCATCTCGATCAAAACAAACCAACTGAAACGATATTTTTAGCAGACCACAGCTCGTAATTATATGGAATGACTATATCTTCATATGAAATCAATTCAGTTGGGTGAGCAAATAACGACAATGGACAAACCGCGACATTGACACTCAAACCGCAGCCGGATCTGAGAACTGGTAGCTTGGTTGAGATTATCTCTGATCACTCTATACAATACATAAGTATATAATACAGCATGTTCTTACCTATACATAAATATCATAAACTGCCTATATACGTCCCACTGCTGGGCACAGGCCTCCCCTCAATCAACCGGAGGGGGTATGGAGCATACTCCACCACGCTGCTGCACTGCGGGTTGGTGGAGGTGTTTTTTACGGCTAATAGCCGGGACCGACAGCTTAACGTGCCCTCCGAAGCACGGAATCATCTTACTTTTTCGGACAATCAGGTGATTCAAGCCTGAAAAGTCCTTACCAAACAAAGGACAGTCTCACAAAGTGATTTCGACAATGTCCTCATCGGGAATCGAACCCGGACCTCTAGATCGTGAGCCTAACGCTAGACCACGGAGGCTGTACAATCTAAGCAAAACTACAAGATATCACGTCTAAAATGTTTACGTGTTAGTTTCATCATATCACAGCTTATCGCCCAAACAGATCTGATGATCCGTCACTTTGGAAAAAACATGATTTCTTAGACGTTTATCATGATCGTTTGTTTATTTATTTATTTTTAATTTATTATGCAAATTATTTTTTTTTACATTATAATAACGTTCACCAGCACGCAAACCTATGAATGTATGTATGTATATGTGTGAAAGCAAAAGAAGTGTGTCGGATCGAAGCAAATGGTATTTCATAGTTTCTGTTCACACCTGTGGGAAATCGGCGAGAGTTTAATATATATATGACTGGTGCTAAGCGCATGAGTCCTTTCAGAAATAACGAACTCTTATTTTCTAACACTTTTTCAAAACGAATATCACGAGTGGCTTCTACTAAATGACTCTATTTAGAATCTAAAATCACCCATACAATATGAGCAACATTTTTTTACAATTATATAACAGATGACTATTAAAAGTAACATTTAACTTGTTATTTTTAATATATGTGTTATTAATAACGTGTGACTTTCCCCCGTCACATTCAAGCAGGGTTACAATTTCACATACTTACCTACATACTTAGGATTATTATTAATTTACTTAAGTATTTGTTTTATTTTAAATATGAATAAACCAACCTGTATATTGTTGTAACAAGGTGGACTGCCACCCAGCCTTGGACTCGGTCGTGAGACTGAAAGTGAAGATCAGACCTCTTAAGGTGACCTCACTTTGTTAACACTCAAAACGTTTTATTTTTTACTTCGATAAGAACACTTGCCTTGTATACCTGCTACATGTTTAGGAATCTGATGCGTCTTGGCGCCAATCGTTCACAAAGAGATACAACAAAATTCACTGAAATAATTACTGCGCATACAAAAAACGAAGTTTATAACTATTTTCAAGTACATGCACTTGGCTAGTTTAAGTGTTTGACGATAAAAGTGCATGGTTGACGGTATTCGCTGTCTCATTCGCACTTAAAAGAAGATAAATGGGTGTGATAAAGACAGCTGTAAAGATTACCCTGTCAGGCAGCCTGAATGGATTCTGATTACACTGTTAATGGAGCCGTAAGTATCTGCATTTATTTGTTCGTGTTACGGGAATAGACGCAGTACTAAAGGCCCAGCAGGTTTAAATTCCTAAAATTCACGATGTTCTGTTCGCCTACAAAAATGTCAATTCACTTGTTCGCAGGAAAAACTGACATTAACAGCATTCCACGCCTCGTCTGCAGAATCCCGCTTCATAAATGAATGAACAAGTAAACAGCGGGTAATTTGGTGGACAATGATGAAAGAACACTGCTTAAAAAGAACCCAGAAGAAAGGTAATGGTAAACGGTCAACTTGAAATAGTGCCAATTAATGAGTCATAATGTGTTATTGATTCAGTGTCAGTGGTTGAATTTATTTAGGTTTCAATTGAACTCGTTATAACTCGCCAATTAGGAGTAGTATTGCCGTGATACCGTCCATTTTCGAACATATTTTTACATTTTGTTACATAACTTCTAATCCCCATAGATTCAATCAGTGCTACTTTCACTGATTTAATAACTCATCGATTGGCATTAGTGGCATCGTGATCCGCGAAAATCGATTTTGGGTTTTACGTCCACACATTTTGACAGTTGTCCTTTGGAAACATGCTTAACTTTTGATACACCTAGTTTATATTGCACATTCCTGTTTCTACTTCTACTCTTAAAATTCGTGACTCCACACACAATTAATTACGCTCAATTCAACTCAAGTTTTCATATTCGCACTTATCAACGTATCTAAACAGTATCATCTGCATCGTGACTTACAAATAAGTACTTGTTTGAGAAATCTCACAGGAAGAAAGACGTTATCTGAAGGAAAACAGTAATTCTGGGCACGCTTCTATGCTGGAAATGGTATGTGATATCCTTGGCTCCCAAAAAAGAAGTTACGTATAGATGGTAAGATAGGCTAAGTAGGAAACGTAAAGTAATTAAACACGACTTTGGAACTTGCTGAGGTTTAACATACCTTAAAGATTAAAGACTATATTTAGTCGTTTCCTTGAAGTTTCATAATTATAGGAATACACAGGCTGTCGACTTAGCCTAGACTCTTTGGATGAATAGTGAATGTCATCCCAGATACATAGACAAATGTAATCACGTCACGACCTAACTGTAGTCAACTATTAGGTAAACCAAAGGTCACAAAATTGATCTCTTAAGTTACTAAAAGCAACTTTTTAACTTAAATTTTGTCTACTGTAAATATACACACAATTTGTAAATGGTTAATAGAAGGAAATAATATTATATTATAATAAAATGACAATTCATTTTATTATAATTTTCGCAATACTCTCAAGATTTTCTTTTAAAAAGACTTGACAAATATTGAAAAAAATCTTGAAACTTGTTTAGTCGCTATTTAGAAGAGTAATCATTGATTGGTCACACTGAACGGTCGACGATCTCTTGAAATCAAAATAATTTTCCAGTCAGTAAGTAAGCCATTTCGAAAACATCTCATAACAAAGATGAGCCCCGTTTATCTGTAGTTCAATATTGCTTTGAGAATAGTTTGTAACTTTGTATAGTTCGTTGGTTATGACAAATTATTACAAAAATACAATAGAAAGATATTGCTTAAGTATTGTCACGGTTTGAATCCTCACCTAGCCAACCCGTATCTCACTAGAACAACAAAATGTATGCAATTTTATAAACGCTACCTCACCTCAACGAACAAGACAAGGGGCTTGTTTTATAAAACTTACAATTGTAAATTACAACGACAATTTGGAGTTCATTACGTAGCTAATTTGAAAGTGCAAAATATTTGTGATCACTGTGATCACACACTCCGCAATGTACATCAAATTGTCATTGTAATTTATAATTGTCAGTTTTATAAAACAGGCACCAGGCTGTCAATTGCATACATTTAATAGTGACGCGTCCTTATAATGTGTTTACAGGCTAAAATGTATTGTAAAGTGACACATACTGAAGCACGTATCGAGCGTCCGAGGAATAAACAAGTGAAATTCCCGTACGTGATATTAAGATATAAGTAGTGATAACATCAACAACGATATATTTTTCGACAATGTTAAATAAAACCAGCAACATTGCTCAAATGAGCAATCCCAACCTAATCATGAATAATTGACACTCCCGTGCCCCCAGATGAAAGACGATAATGTCTATTGTTCATAATAGATCGTAATTAGCGACAGTCAAAATAGACAGTTTATATTCGAAACTTGCGTAAATTACTAGACACTAAATACCAAGTCAAATGGCAAGGTTTGTAGACTTCTCCTTTGGAGTAGAAAACGTCTTAACATTTTAGAACGTAGCCGTGACATTTGCACCTCTCGCTCTTGGAATGAATGCACCGAGTTATATACGCGCGATCATAGTATCGTCCTAATGGTATTTGGATATACGTCTTTGGTTATGTTTACAAATAGACAAATACTATTCAAAAGTCCGTAAGACACGGAGAAAAGATTAGTAAACAATTGAAGAGACATTTGTATTGCTTGGAAGGCTTGTTCCGACCGTGCTTAACTTTTAGGATAGTTAGGTTTGCACATGTATGATAAAGTTTTTAAATATTATAAACTTCAACCCTAAACAGAAAACGTCATTGTAGATAAACGTCTTTTGCTGCAACATACGAGTATAAACGATTTTGAATTTAGAAAGACAAACACATCAAATATGAGTCTAATGAATATATTATTCACCTAACCTAACAAAAAACATAAAAGAAGCAAACAATATAGCCAATAACGGTATAGCATTGATCTACTCAGTCTAGACCGATCTGAATGAACTAGTCTTGATACCGATGTAGACCTAGTTAGTTTTTATAGTGGTTTCTCTTTTACTTTTTATGGGCATGGCTGTACGTTTAGCTAATTAATTTGTTTTGTTCAAAGTATGTTCTGTTCAGTCTATTAAAACTTATTTCAATAAGATTATGTCTTGTACGGCAAATACTGTTTATTTTAAACAAGACAGTGATAAATTATTCTTTGCATCGATGATGTTTATGTTTTGTAATTAAAGTTTGCCATTATCTCAAACGAATTAGTAAATCTGCTAACAAATGCTGTTTGCGCAGAAAGCCTGCTTTGAACCGATGTTAACGTACTTTGTAAGTTTGTCAACAATATAATATAACATGCCAACAGTACCAACATATCATCCATTACGAAACTACAGTTATCTCATCAGATTAAGTCGCCAGCCAGAAGAAAGATGATCTGTGGTACGATCACGATCAACAGCAATAAATAAAGAGCAAAAACTCATCATAACCTGCATCTTACGTACGACAATCTCAAATTCCAAGCGTGGTTTTAGTATTTCACTTTCGTTTTCAAGACATGAAATATTGCGGTGTCATTTTTGGTCCGGACCATTTTCTCCTTATATTTGACATTTATAATAATCATAATTAATAAAGGAATATGTTGAACTTGGTCTCCTGTGAGACTTACGCAGTAGATTACGGAATCATCTAACGTTATGTCTTGCAGCTAAATACTTAATATAGGTAACATAAAAGCAAAACCAAAATGAAATTGAATAAGAGCAGATCTTAAACATGAGAAGGTTAAATCTATAAATATCCATTTGAAATCAAATACACTTTAAATTAAACTAAATTTATTAGAATAAAGAAACGTAAACGTACTTAAGAATATTGTAATAAAACAAAGACTAAAGGTTAAGAGACTCCGAGAACTGATTGATTGTAAGTAAATGCTGTAATCAAAAGCAAAACATTCAAAGGCAATTCATCTTGCGAACAATTACGATATATTTTGACTTCTAATTGACGTATTGTATTCAGTACAAAGGCCTATTCCTATTTCAATGTTCTAGAACCCGATTTCGCTGCAAGAAAATTGTTAGTGCCATTCTATAAGTGTTTTGCAGCGGTTTAATATTGCAGTATCTTGGTAGCCGTTACACAACACTTATAAATCTTTCATAGTCATTATATTTTGCACAACTTTACGGTGTAAGTATTGCTTCAGCTGGTGTCTAGACTAGATGTTTACAATATTGATAAAAGAGTTAAAGATCTTGTCACGTTTCTCCAACAAAACTTATTTAGATGGAAAACGTTGTCTGCAATGTTTGCGTATCTCGTCTTGAGCATTGCAAACTTGTCATGTGGGGTTATTAAAAGTGTCTATTATAATTTCATTGTTAGTGAACGTATATGCGAAGGGATGATCGTAACCTCTCATTATATCAAAATTCTTGGAAGTCAAAGTCCGCTGAAAACCAATGATTCTGGCTACTCCAAATCCAAATGCACAGCGTATCTAAATATTCCCAACCACAGAAAATCTTCTCTAATTGAAATGTTTATAAAAAATAATTAAGCCCCGAAAGCAACCGAAGATAATCACAGAAACAACGGTCCAGCCCTTTCGTCCCAACCGTTACAACCGTAATGGGGTAATGAACAATTTCACAACCTCTCAGAACTCACAGCCATCGCAACAGACAAACCGCAAAAACAACTTCGCGTGAAAGGGGACGCTTGACACAAGCCAATCAACTGCAGCGAAACAGAACTTGTTAACAGTTAACAGCTATAATGACGTGTAATAAATGTAATAATTCATAAATCTACAAACAACACAACCAAATTTCTCCGATCCCTATAAAATTCCTACAAGAATGTAGAATACGGCTCAGAGTACAGTGGTTTGCGAAGATAATAATTCGAAATGGTGTCACGGGCGATTATCGCTTGCGCAATATAAGCAACAGCGGTAGTAATGTCTACGTTGTTCCCATGGGCGGTGCAGGCCATTATAAGCTAATTGAGCACTTACAGTAGATGTTTATGTTCGAGCTTTTTAATTCTCTAGGAGAAGGTAATTTTGAGTGACCGATTTGTTGTCTAGTTGTGATTGTATAGACAGAAAACACAGTATTAATAGACCTATGAAAAATATATATTATGAATTTGATGGCAAAATAGATAAAGACAATTATAAAAATATAGACAATTATATTATTTCACAATTTAATTAATCGAATATAGAGACAGTAGATAGAAAAGCTGACAAGTTGACGTAAGTACTTAAATAATTAGAATAATGGAACTAGAATGGTTTCCATTACACAGGATGTGGTGAGGCGCAGTGTGCCATATCCAAAACAAGCAACAAGTTTATCACATCAACTACTAGGTCTCTCTCCTTGAACGCTAAAAGAAATCTTGCCAAGCGCACGCGACGATTTCACATACACGCCTCAACACATATATGTATGTGTTAATGTGTTTACACCTACAGCCGACTGCACTATTTTTTGCATGTGCTAGAAATGCAGTGGAAATGGCCGTTGTATCGTCTCTTCAATGCACTGTTAAGTGTTGATATTTATTTTTCCCTCAGCCGTGATTTGGTGAGTCGTAGATTGAATTCGCATAGGTAGTTGTTATCAGTGTTATTGAGTTGAACAATCCGAAGGTCATATGCTTTAAGAAGTTTAAAAAGCTGTTCAATTATAGAACTGTATCATCATTATAATTGATTAGTCATGATACAAAAGGGAACCACCAAAATAATAAAGCACACACACACACACACAGTAAAGTTTGTCATTGTCTCATATATGATTATTTAATATTTACTTTCGATTGCGTATTTTCGATTTCGATTTGATTCGATTAAACGAGTGTCTGTCAGCTTACCTATAAAGTGAGATAGTTGCAAGGTCAAATTCAAATTGCCGTTACTTTTTATTATTTTAAGACATTGACCTTTCCTTCTTCTACAATAAAGTCATCAAAATTAACAGCATTGCCGTCTGAATTATCGTCATCTCGTTCGCTAAGACACTATTTTGACTCACTAAAAACCTTTGTAAATATATCTATTTTTGACAGCAACTTTAAATCTAACAAGATTATAAGGTCACTAGGTGGAACAATGTGTGTCAAATTGATTGACATTTACAAAACAATATTTCGTTCTGATAAGGCTGTATGGTAAAGGAATAAGAGTGGAAATGCGTGGGTATGGCTGTGTATTTGGTGTTATTGAACAGTTATAATCGACGTAAGGCAGGACAATGGACTAGATAGGTACCTGTTTGCTGCACTTGTCTTGAAGAATACGATGGCCGATAGCAATTATAGCTGGCTTGGTATAATCATTGTGGTTATTCTTATGTTATAAAATGTCAGTAAGTATTTAAATAATAACCTACCGTCTCCTAATAACGGTTGGATTCTAATTTTAAATTATTATTGTCATCGATGTCTGTTTACATTCGTGTTCATAATCCTTACTGATGTAATTGGGAACCCAATCTTCTAGCACAGAAATATTGTAATGAAATACTTCATATTTTCTGACTAAAGTTAGGGTCACTAGTTTTAGTGCCGCGTTTACCAGAAACCGAAACATTAATGTGGTTTTACCAAGGAAAAAATTGAAATATTGCAGAATTTCCAGTTTTGCAAATGAGGAAAACTCAAGTATACGATCAAACGACCATGAACACCTAAGTCAAACTCCTATCTTCCTTGTAGAAAAAGCAGTTACAACCTAAAGGCAAATAAGTGGAAGACCTCAAATTAAACTTCATAATCAATTTCCCGCGAAACTTATCACTGACCAAACAGTATCTGACCACAACATGAGTCAAAGCCACCATAATCTCCACCATAATTACCCGCAATTACATTTCTTCTGCACAACGTCTAATCGAACACGACGAAACACCGCATAGAAAGCAAATTATTAACACATACATACATACATACAATCGTACATACTTTCGAAAATTTCACTATGGATTTCGTAACTGTTGGCTTTTGTCAAAAATCGAGATTGTGTGGTTTACCGCTTGTTTTTTTTATCGTGTCTTTGTCTATACTTCTAGTCACATCTAAGCCTTCATGTACCACGTATAGTTAGAATAGAAAATACAATTTTTATTTATTTATTTTCATATTGTATACTGCACTAACCCGCTACTATATATGTATTTGTATATTTTTTCCTGTACCGGAAGAAATACCTGCACGTGAAATAAGACTGTTTCACATTTTTGTTTTACTTTTTTTATATTTTCATAAGCTTTTGTTCTTTGTGCTCATTAAAGTATATATCTTATCTACCAGGCGATACTTTATTATTAATTCAGTATTTTTTTGTAAAATAGTTCGAACAATGTGTCCAGAACCTCGATTCCTATATATTCACTCCAAAAGCATACAGTAATTAGAGATTATGTTAACATGTCTCACCAGTTCACCACATACATTGTCACAAATGAATCCTACTTTCGTAAAGGTAAATTTTGCAGCTCAATTACTTCTGAGTACAGTAGTCTATTCATCAACTAAGTAAGTATCGAGTATATTGCACTGTCGGTTTTCTAAACGAGTAGACAGTCCCATTGACAGAGTTTCTAAGCCTCTCGGAACTTAACTAGTAAGTACTTAACATATAACGGGATCGGGAAAATGGCATACGACACTTAAAGACTTGTTTCTAATAGATTATAAATCACTAGATTGATTTGAAGAATCATTATCATCATACAACTGATTAGTCACGCATGATACAAAGAGAACCACCTAAAAAATAAAGATAAAGTTTAAAACGTAAGCAGTAATCTAGGTATCTATATGGCTTATGGATGCTCAATAATATCCCAGTCTCCGGGGTTGCAGAGACTGGAGACTGTAATACAAACTATTAAACCACCAGTTCAGTACAATTGGTGATTATATTTCAATAAAATAATATTTTCGGGCCTTTGAAATGTGGTGTTGGAGGAGGATGGAAAGAATAAGTTGGATAGAAAGGGTTACAAATGAGGAAGTGCTAGTAAGAGTAAGGAAAAAGAGACAAATTTTGAGAATTATTGAGGACAGAGGCAAGATGACTGGACACCCAATAAGACACGACGAATTTATTAAAAACATCATAGAAGGAAAGCTAGAAGGAAAGAGAGGAAGGGGAAGACCAAGAAGAGCTTACATGGAACAGATTAAAGATAAGATTAACGTCGTGTCTTATAGGGAAGTCAAGTAATTGGCCTTTGATAGACTGGAATGGAAAATGCTACACCGAGAAGAACGTGGCTCTTAAATTAATGATGATGAAAATAATATTCTATGATCGTCTATTGAGACTTAATAATTAAAAATTTATCGATGTGACATTGGCTTGGCGAATGCATGTGGGAGGAGACTGCTGACAAGAGTACCTTTGTCATTAGTAGAATGAAAGGAATTCAAAAGAGAGCAAACCGCTGCCGTGTTTTGTATGTAAAATCCATTCAGTAGTAGTGGAAACTTAAGTTTGCTGGAGACAATATTTGCATCTCGTTATTATGGAATATATTACTTTCTGAATAGCCTACTAGACATTACATAGCCTAATAAGAAAGAAAAGAAAAGAATATACAAAATGTAGTGCGCCGCGGCAGTCTTCATTTCACGATCGGTCAGATTCATTTCATTTTTTCAATTAAAAAAATAGCAGTAAGAACAAAAAAGGAACTATAAATAAAAAGACTTTAGTCCCCGGCTTTTTATATCTAAGTATCTACACACTATACACGTGTAAGCTACTTAAAAATGCAAAAAAAAAATCTTCCGTAAACAAAGAAAGTAAATAAAATTCAAATGACACTTTTTCAAAGCACGCTAAGTAGCCAGCCACTTAACATACTTTACTTTCTTACTTCCAAAACGATCATCAACTAACTAGCAACAAAATCTAGTTTTGTCTAGTCTAAATAAGGAGACATTGATATCTCGTCAATGTAGAATGCACCAAATATGTAATCAAGCAACTTCGAGAGCATAATAAATACGAGAATGTATTACACACATGAACGGCCAATTTTAGTTTTACCTTGGCATGCATTCGATAAAAGTGTAAAAAAAATACTTGTGTGATATTTAGTACTTATTTGATAAAAAAAAACTTTATTACTTATATTAAAATTAACAAATAAATAAATCAAAACTCGGGGAATGACATAGTACTCTTAACAGGGGCCTTAGCCAAGTGGGTGACAGGTACCATGTCAATCCTATAATATTATCCTATAGGATTGACCAATAATCATTTTTAACATAATCATTTTTAACACGGTCACTGTCAATTGTCATAATCATTTAATTTTGCAACTTGACTTAGGCCTCAGTAACGAATACTCGTATAAGCCCTTACCATCCCCACGAACTTAGTCGCTGGTAACAACTGGTAGTAAATAAAAATATTGTTATTTTTAAACGTCACAGAGCTTAATATGGCTCGAAGTTAGCCTCGGGCTATACTTAGCCGAGATATTATAAGCACACGAATCGCTACGACCGACATACAAAGTTACAAGTCATTACAATGCAGGGGATCGAACCGAACAATAAAAGAAACTAGGACAAAGTTACATGCCCTTGAGCAATATGTGAAGCCACAACGTCATATACGACTAACTTGATACGATGTCTTTGTTTTACTAGCAGATTGTATCAAAACACGGAAATTGTTTTATGTCATAGAATAATTTTCTGTCTTTCTGAATAGTATCTAGATGATAACTAAGGTAAAGTAAAACGTATATATTGTAGTTTTGCCTTAACAGCACCACGCCTGTATGATACAGGAACTCGGAGGGGTAGGCAGTTTAAAACATATAGGTAGGATGTGTATGATATAGGTAGTAGTTTTGCCTCAGATTACACCTTTTTTTTTTAAAAGAACGTCTAGGACCCTGTGCCGAGGTTTTTCTTGCAGCTTCTTTTCCCCGGCTATACAGGTTTTGAGAAGCTGCAGTAGTTTAAGGCGGATGAGACGTTCGTTATGTAAAAATTGACGATTCAAAGTGTAACTATGTTACCTACTGAACAAAGACATTTTTGAATTTGAATTCAATTTGCCGAGGATAGTGGGGACGACAAAGAAGAGCTTATATGGAACAAATTAAAGAGAAGGCGAACGTTGTGTCTTATAAAGCAGTCAAAGAATTGGCCCAGGATAGACAAGGATAGATAATGCTACACCGACAAGAGCGTGGCTCTTAAATTAGTGATGATAATGATGAATGGAAAAGCACGACGTTGGCAAGAAATCAAAAAATAAGTAGGCTCTTTGAAATACATGAAAATTTTTGAATTAGTCTAATATATTACTTAATGACTAATTACTTAGTAATTACAGTACCGAAATGTTTCCGTACACAAATGTTAAATATTAAAATGTCAGTAATTTTAAGTTCTCATACATTTTAAGTCGAATATCTCTTTCATTAATAACAGTCGAAGAATTTTTATTTGCTATTATTATTGTAAATTGCTCTATTGTTTAGAAAACAACCTCTTTCCACGCACCTGCGTCTAAAGCATCGAGACTAAATAATTTACTTTCATAAAGTTCTTTATGATTATCAACGTAATGTTAGTCGATTTGAAATAATTACTTAATAGATTTATTTTCAACAAAAAACACCAAAATACCTCCACCAACCCGCATTGGAGCAGCGTGGTGGAGTATGCTCCATACCCCCTCCGGTTGATTGAGGGGAGGCCTGTGCCCAGCAGTGGGACGTATATAGGATGTTTATGTCAAGAGTGTGGTGTGGGATCATAGTTGACAACGGAACTCAAACGACAAGTTCAATTTGTGCAACGCACCTTACCGTACCGTATCCCTATGAATTAGGTTCATGTTTTACTTAACAACCTCCGTGTTCTAGTGGTTAGAGCGTTAGGCTCACGATCTGGAGGTCCGGGTTCGATTCCCGATGGGGACATCGTCGAAATCACTTTGTGAGACTGTCCTTTGTTTTGTAAGGACTTTTCAGGCTTGAATCACCTGATTGTACGAAAAAGTAAGATGATTCCGTGCTTCGGAGGACACGTTAAGCCGTTGGTCCCGGCTATTAGCCGTAAAAACATCTCCACCAACCCGCATTGGAGCAGCGTGGTGGAGTATGCTCCATACCCTCTCCGGTTGATTGAGGGGAGGCCTCTGCCCAGCAGTGGGTCGTTTATAGGCAGTTTATGTTGTTGTTGTTTAATTTAGAGGTATATTTGATATACCCAATAACCTCACTAATAGTCTGATCTCCTAATCTTTCATAATTGGTCCGCTATTATTATTACAATGTCAATTGGATAAAAGCATTTGATTAACTTTGATGGAAATGCTTTTAATACGCTATTGAGTTACATTTAGGAGATAAACAATACTATATTTCGTATCACTATGTCAATAAACTTCCTATATAATTAACATATAGCAGCTTTTTGTAAAGTAATATGGTAATTAAGTATACGCTTATATATCGACATAAGGAAGTTAATTAACATTTTTTCCGCACTATGTAATTATGGTTTTGGGATTCTAAACATTGAATAGGTCTAAACGAGAAGAGTAAATTGTTGGTAGTTAATTTTAATTTTAGTACTTATACCTAAAATTATTTAAGTTTCAATCTTAAAAAAATCGATTCTTAAACTTTAAGGCTGTGTAATAACATATATTATATTATATGTTTTGTTTTATATGTTATTACACAGCCTATATATACAGCCTATATATATATTCGTTTATTCGTTTATATATATAATATTAGTATATATAAACGAATAAACGAATTGTGTAATATGTACGAGTATGTATATATATATAACAAACTACCAAAATTTTAAGAAGCCCACGACCTACTAAATTTTGAACACCGTGACCGACAACAAGCAAGTTAAATAGGTACCTAAGTATTTCTCACAACATCTACTTACACGAATTTCGTAAGGATAAGATGGTTAAGCGCAAAAGTTAACGCATGTAACAAGGTCGCCGGGACGCGGACGCATCAATTTCCATACAAATTACACTTTCAAAATGGCCGAAGCAATGCTATGGCTGTTTTAAAGCATTGTCTTTTGTGTGCTACCATAAGGCACCATTCACACGTATGTTAGCGACTGACATGTGTGAAATGTGATAGAGATTTGTGAAAATGTTACTTTACACATTCATTTTACAGAATAATACTACGTATGGAACGTCGTATGGAGCGGATGAAGGATAATAGGATTGCAAAAGCGGTATATAAGCGGTAGGGCTGGCAGAGGAAGACCGAGAAGGACTTACGATGACCAAATTGGAGATGTCCTTAGAAAAGGTTCAATACGATCTACTCTGAACCGGCGTGCGTGTATGAAGCGATTGATGAATGTGGAGGAAGCAAGAGAAGTGTGTCAGGATCGAAGCAAATGGAATTCTATAGTCTCTGCTTACCCCGGTGGGAAATAGGCGTGAGTTTATGTATGTATGTATGTATGGAACGTCAACTCTCCGCTCTCCACCAGCGGCTGGCCTAGTTATAAATTCAAACCCCCTCGGTCTTACTTTAGTCTTCAATCGTATGAGCGTTAGACGTCACACACACAGATGCGCGTATACGATAATGTCAATGTGTGGTGTCTGTGTAAAACGAGGTGTTTTGTATGAAGTGTCCGGGGTGTGCTATAGGTCTATGGTAGCAGGTAGCCATGTTCATTTCTTTTAGACATTGCTTCCTTTCTAACAAGAGGTGAATATCCAGGTTAAAATAATTACCACGAATAAGAATGCCTAGACCCCATTACAAACCATCTTCTTCTTCTATCGTGTGGGTTGTGAGGTGAATTACCAACCTCATAAACCCTGGTGTCAGGGTTATTATTGAGCCGCCAAAGGCCCCTGACATGGCTCATGTAACGACTACTTACTTACATCAGTAAGTAGTAACCGGGACCAACGACTTAACGTGCCAAACACAAACCATAGTCATAAATGCACTAGTGAATAAAATACATTTATCGAAACAATGACATATTTCATTACATTTTTCTAAAACCAAACGTCTTTAAAATCCTATTTAGTCATATATATTTTTATGTCATACACATTTTTGTTGCGTTTTATTATTCCACATTCACCATCCCACACTGAAACAACTTAGTGAACTAAAGCTTGTATGACTAATACAGTTCTCTCACTTTACGTTGTGCATACCAAAACAGCAAGATGGTTGACCCTATTCTGTAGTCTATATTTACCTGTTACCTTAAGTCGAAGGCTTAGTCATAATTACTTTATCTAGATGTTATTACATCTTTGATAGAGCAGTGAAACGCGTTGATATAAACAAGGGTTGTGTATTTTGAATTTTTGGATTACACTTGCTTAGTTTCCTCATCTAAAAATTACCTAAGAAATCACTTTACGTTTAAGAAAAGTAGTAACCCTGACACCAGGGTTGATGAGTTTGGTAATCCACCTCACAACGCACACGAGAGAAGAAGACCTACTTGACATTTGCTTGTTTGTGATACCCTATATAAGCAACCTCTTGCCCTAACAGGACTCCAATATGACGTATACGTCTGTATACGAAAAGACTGTACAATGGTGAAAGCCCACAGCTCTTCCAATTGTCCAGGCAAGTAGTAAAATTTCTTCTAAAGCAAATCTACAATAAGTCGTATCAAACAAAATACACAATGCAAGCTAGCTAGCTAGCTAGTTTCATAGTAGCCTGGAGAAGAGACATTCTACTCTGTTCGGGCACGTTCCAAATACTATCTAGTAATGTGGAATGAACTTCCCTCCAAAGTTTTGCCACGCTGTGATATGGGGTTTTTAAAAAAAGAGTGAAAAGGGCCATTCAAGGTCGGCAACGCACGCAAAACCCCGGGTGCTGCAAATGTCCATAGGCGGCGGTGCCAACTTACCAACAGGTGGCCCTGTCAAGTCATAAAAAAAGTCACTGCTACAATCTTTCCCCACTGGTGAAGAAAGAGCCCCTATTTTCCCTCTAACTCAACCTTATATTGGTGCTAATTCCTGTAAACACCATCTAATTTTATTTTAGGTTATATCTGTCATTTTCTTATCCGCCGAAAAGGAAAGGGACGGGTAATTGACAAGCATAAAATTTATGGAACACACGTCAATTTTAAGCACAAATCTAAAACAACCGTCTAAAAATTCGCCCGGGTTATTCATTTATTTACTCATTCTTCCTAAAATTAAGAGCTGTCAATCATCCGTCCCTTTCCTTTTCGACGGATATGAAACTGACGGATATAACTTAAAATAAAATTAAGCGGTGTCTGCAGGAATCGGGGCCAATGTACAGATAAAACTATTATAATATTATGTACACAGCCCTTTACTTCTCAAAGAGCAAGGCGATCGAAAGCAGTTGCATCACCCACCTTAGTCACGATTTTATCTGGGTTGCCATTTACTTGCATTAAATATGGATTTATGACGAATAAATTGACCGCTACCAAATATATTGTATACCTAACTATTATTATAATGTAATATTAGGTACTACATTTTATACATGATATGGGCGTGAAGACTATAGAGTTGAGTCTCTTGTTTTAAAATTACGCTATCGCCTTGTTTAGGTATTCATCATCTTCACTTTACTTTTATTTCTTTGTATAATCTACTAGTTTTACAAGTGTCTTAAGGCTATTCCTACTTTCTCGCGAAGCGACTGCCTGTCTGACCTTCCAACCCGCGCAGGGAAACCCAGCCCAATACAGATTAGGTCACATACCTCCGAAAATGCATTTCTCGGGAATGTGAGTTTCCTCACGATGTTTTCCTAATGTATACCATAGTTAATGCAAATATAAGTATATATTATTATTATATAATTATATATTTTTTTGCAATATTACAGTTTTTACGACGACAGATTTTTTTTATTTTAGTATCAAAACCATTTTTATTGCGGCTACTTAACAATTCAATTGCTATTTACTCTGTAAAATGGGTTGTCGAAATATTTTTTGACGCTAATATTAGATTGTCACGATTTTTTGCGTCCTTGTTATCATTTGCATTGCTTTATTGGTGTTTTAGTAAAAACTTAGTGTCAGCACGTATCAGTTAGCATGGCCTAGAAAGTTGAAACCTGATAGGTAGGTAATTGTTTTTAGCTGCATTGAATATTTTGACTCCATAGATATTCAAGATAAGCTAACGTAACAACAATATTAAAAATATATATTATAATATATGTAAGTATATTGTAAATATAACATTTTATAGCAAACTTAAGTCCTTGTTAACATTTATAGGTCAATATTTTTATATCGTGTGGGTTGTGAGGTGGATTACCAACCTCATCAACCCTGTTGTCAGGGTTGCTATTGAGCCGACAAAGTAACGACTACTTACATCAGTAAGTAGTAACCGGGACCAACGGCTTAACGAGTCTTCCGAAGCACGGATCAGTCTGTAATGTACAAACCAAACTAGAGATCACAAAGTATTTTTTGTGGTATGCCCGGAATTCCAACCCGGGACCTCCGAATCGTGAGCCCAACGCTCAACGACTGGACCATGGAGGTCGTTATAGGTGAATTATAGCCATCCATCTAACAATCTTGACCTGAGCAATCTGGGGTGACGTCACGTGGCCTAATCTGATGTGGACTCACCAAAAACGGTTATCACAACATTCGCGCCAACCTTTAGAACGGGTTTGGCTTGTCCAACGGTTTCCGAACGGTTCTGTACGAAATCGATTACATCTGACACTTTTTCCAGGTTTTGTAACAAGTTTTTGAACGTTAACCGTTTTAATGAATGTGATACTTCACTGGGTACAGTGTAATGGATAGGTCACCATCCATTCTTTATTTTGTGTGTGAATTTTTGATTTTCTTTTACGTTATCTCGGTGGCACATTTGTTGTAGAATGTAAAGCTACAAATAGGACGTCCTGTACCACTCAATTCGATCGTTAAAAAATGTATCCTAATGCAGCAAAATTGGGTACTTACTTACTGTTTACGTACCGAAATTACAAATTAAGCCCCTTCATTTGATATTCAACACTCGACCATTCGAAAATACAAATATTTTTCGTTCTCAGAGTATGTCCTCCAGAGGGCGCCACTGAATTTAGCATGACGTCATAAAGCCTATAACCACCGGACAATCAAGACGCTTCTAGTAACACCTCTTTTGTTAATTTCTGAAGTTAGAAGTTAGGTTGGAACAGACGTGCATACATAGCGGTCACACACATAACCCTTCTTTTTGCTTCGCCGCAGTCGGTTAACAAGTACTTACATTAACAAAATGTCCATACACCTGCCATTCAACGTGTATGTATAAAGTAAAAAAGTGGCCGGAAGTTCACAAGGCTACCTAACAAAGCGGATGTCATTTACGTGTACATTTTATTTTGACGTGAATTATTGTAGATTTGCCGCAAATGGCATTAACTGCTTGGGCGGACAAATGGGGAGCATGAGGACTCACACCCGGTACAAAATTTAAGACAACAGACCTGAGGGTACCCAGGTGGCTTATAGCACCTCGGCTCAGGACATCAGTGTTATATGTATGTATGAATGTATATACGTATAACCCTTGAGCTCTCTTCACTCCTCAGTTGTCTAGCCAAGTAGTTGCCTTCAAAAAAGTACCCTCCCTAACGTCTTATACATATCAAGACACGGTTTCGACTCAAATTATTAAATCTTCCCATCTTAACCGTCCCCTTAAACATAATATATAAACTCTCGACCATATCTTAAACAAGGGTACATTTATCGCAAGACGAACTACGTACCCATAACCCACTGAGGTTTCTGTTAGACCAACGTGGTAGGTGGTGCGCCGTAACGCCGTCTATAATGATATAAAGCCTTAGAAAACACCTAAAGAAACCAAGAAAGTTTAAAAATAACAGCGACAGTACACTGTTCCGGCATAGAACTCTCAATTTACGATTCCAAACACTACAAACCGTGTCTATATCCGTATACGTACTATTATAACTTAAGAAAAACTGAAGCGTGCGAGTCCTTAGACAATAGAAATACCGGCCCAGAGTTCAAACATATCTCTGGCTAGGAAGGCATGTAAAATGGCCTTTATTGTACTGGTTTTAAGATGAATAGTGCCGGAAAGGGTTTTTCAAGCAGGTGTCAGTGAATGCAGTGTAAATGGTAAACAATGAACAGTGGAACAAGAAATACGGAAACATTGGTTGTCGTTGGCTCTCGTTGTTTGAAGGAGACAACAATGGAGCTCTTTAGAACAATTAAAATAGACTTCTTGCTGTAATCAAACCGTTGCAAAGAGGGTATAATTGGCTTCGGTGATAATCTAGGTTTCTACAGGAAGATTGATTAGTCTGGATTATTCTGTAGTAGAACTTAATTAACATGAAACGAGTGCTTTGTGACACTCAGGGGACCGATGTTGGAGACGGTGTTAGCTCCGGTAAATAAAACTCCTTCGAGATGGTGTTAAAGTGGACTGTAAGGAATTAAAAAATTAAAGTCCGTTAAAATTTAAATGGCGTAAGTCCGTAATATTGCCAGAGCAAATAATATTACAGTAAAAAATATATGACTTTGATGTTGCCAACTGCTCTTCAGAAACTCTTGCAAAAACAACACTTTAAAAAGACAGATTAGTAAATTCTTCCATTCAAAACTAATGGTATCGTATGTAATAGAACATAAATAAATTAGCCAAGTTAATATTTTCAATATGATCAAAAATAATTATAAGAATTAATTTTTATTCACTTTAAAGACAACTTTGTGTGTACAAAAGTGAATAATCAATGTGGTTGTGTGAATTCTGAGATTTAATAGGGAAAAAAACTGTATTTTGTTTAAGAAACTTCTTTATTGTCGTCTTTATTTATTTTTTCGTTTTGTTTAAGAATCTCATTAAATCTTTGTTTTAAGTCATAGAGCAACAAGCGCAACAAGGTTCTTGGGCAAACTAGAATTTAATGGACATAAAGGTACAGATAGATATTACGCTCGTTTTCAAAATACTTAAATATTTTTTATAAGATTATGAACAAGACACTATAACATCAGACATTGAAAAAGTCGTATAAAAGATTTTATATCAAAAGTATAAAAGTTTTATGACAAGGTGGGATGTTTTATTGTATTATTAATAAAAAATGAATAAGGAAAAACTTCACGAATTCATGACTTTATAATGTTACTTCCAAACAACGTTATGAAAACCGTATGTGGAATTGTAGATTTATGCAATGCCGTATTCGATGCCACCCAGTTTGACAGGTCATGCAGCAAACAAAGTAAAAGTGCTACTACAAAAGAATCGCAAGTATTTTTTAGGGTTCCGAACATGAAATTTTAATAGAAGAAAGAGGTTGAAACGACCAAGTAAGCGCGAAACGCGCGCCATACAAGCATTGATAAAATTGCAGTCTCTCACATAAAATATAACATTGCCGGTAAAGTGGCTATGGATATGATAAGTAGTAGAGCTGTCGTAGTATCAGTTTGCAGGAGTAGTAGCAATCGAGAGTGGGGTTGAACCGGCGACAGCGGTTCTCATACAAAACGCGCGTTAGGGCCTTTCCATCCACTTTCTTCTATTCTGTGGTTTCAAACTCAAGAACCTAGACCCTGCAGATGGATGAATGATTTAGCAAAGATTTTATTTGTGGCCAAGTGTGGCATTTATAAACAAATTAAGCCCCTGATCTAATAAGGTAATATCCCAAACTCCGTGAGAATTTCTGACCAATTAATGATGATAAAATTAGACTATTTCGTAACACAAGTTTTGATTATTATTTTCGAGGCAACTCACATATTCATAGGGCCATTGTATAAAATAAACAATGCAGAACATAGCAATAAAGTGCGATTAGTTATATCTCCGACAATTCCATTGTATTCACGACAATTATATTTAAAAAAAAACAAGTTAATAGATGAAACAACAAATTTTAAGTACTTTGTATGTTGCAGATTGTCACACACATACGTAAACATAATTATTTTAGGTCAATTTGTAATATGAAGTTGACCAAGTTTTTTCTGGAAGTAATTATAACATAACATAAGTTCAGAAATTAAAATATATATCTCTGATAATCTGATTGTGCTTATGATAACAAAAACTACCGCTTTTACTTAGTATTTCGATATCTCAAAGCGACGTATTTGAATTGAGGTTTTAATCTAAAAATACTTAATTACATTGTGGTTTTATACCGGTGACGACATTTTACCGCATTTTTTTTTAAAGTCAATTCACCTTTTTCGTTTAAATGATAATAGTATCCAATCAGGAATATTTTTAAAATCAGGGGGGTTAAAATGGCCACATCGAAGCAATTCATCTAAGAAAGGATAATTGCAATTTGACATTTGCGCATATAAAAGTAAATGCGCAATGCAAACAAATGTCAAATAGCATTATTGCTTTCTTAGATCAATTGCTTCGATGTGGCCATTTTAACCCCCCTGGTCCAAACCCCGCACGTGTATTTGTTTGAACTGACTTCAAAATAGGAAGATTCTTTACTGTATGCTTCTGTCGCAAATATCTTAAGTATTCTACACAATAATAACTCAATCATTTAAAAAAAATGTGTATTCTATATTTAAATTGATAGATGCAAGAACCAATAGCATCGGTGAATGCAAGCGAGGTTGCCACGAGGTCGAAGCGAGGTCCGGCGCCGAACGGATTTCCAACTTTTATAGACCTCACGACTTCAAACCACCTTGAAACTGTTATACATTTATTGACTTCATGTTTCGCCTTGTTGTCTCGATTATGTGAAATCGATGACTTATTTGGAATTATTCTCGATTGCCGATTGTCGTTTCTTTTTTGAAATTTTGAGTTTGGAATGTTGTGGTATATCCTTGTATAGCCTTGTATCGATGCTGATTATGAAATTAAATTGTATTTTTAGGTCACGTCAAATTGATATTATTATTAATATAATTTAGGGTTGCAATTACGCAGAAATACTTATACTTAGTTTTAAAAATCAACGATTTAAAAACTTTAATATGCTTCATTTTTGCCCACTATGTAGAATTATTTTTGTACCATGACACCTAGACATTACTATTTTTTATTTTATTTACTTTACCAGATTGTATAGACTTGTTGATTCACATTGTCAACATTTCTCAATTGTTTGAAATAGACAATAAGGGTAAACACGATAGCTTAGATTAGAATGTTTTCTGCCGATATGCATGAATGAAACAAAACATGATAATATTTCACTCGTGTTTTAGTGTTTCATACAAAAACTCATTACAATGGATAGATTTGATGAATCGCGTTGTGACAGACAGGTGATCAACCCATCCGATATACGAGTAATTATAATTATGTATATCAATTGATTGTAATAATAAATTCCGGACTTGCACTACTGAGTTATTAATTTATCTTAAGCGCAGTTTTCACTAAAACAGTTGGCTCGACCATTAAAGACAGCGATACGGCACACCTATCACGTTGGTCAAACAGAAAGCTCGGTGATGTGTGGGTACGAAGCCCTTTTATTGTTAGTTTATCTTGCGATGAATGTACCTCTGACTACCCCAAATAGGATATAGTCATGAGCGTATTTGATAATAAATAAATATGTAGTGGACCGATGTCCTCGTCTGTCCTGTTAGAAAATACAGGACATAGCAGCTGAACGCATTTTAATTTGTTTATTTATTGCAACGTAGGAGGCAATAGCATTACGTTCAAGTACTCGTATCAAAGGATTATTTCTGCTTTGCGACCTTTATCCTCTCAAAATATCAAGTCTCAAAATAGCAAAGTCACTGTAAACAAAGCGCAAAAGATGCCAACAGACAGGCAAGGCTAGGGTTGTCACCTGTATTATAATAATAGTTCGCAAAAGTACTATAACTGTTTTAGCAAATCACTGCGCCAGTTTGCAATCAAATGCGCTTATTATAAATACTCCCTTTTTAATTTCTTCCTTTTATGTTTAATTTCTGACATTTGTCGAATGAAATGTATACTTAAGTTAAAATAAAAGGTGCCAACCCTAGGCAAGGCCTACTCGTCCACTCACCCACACCACACTGTACTGAGGGCACCTTAATTGGAGCAAGGAGGGCTTCGTTACCTCTCCTACGCTTTTAGTACCTTTATTGTGTGGAAACAGAGCAGACAATATAAGTACAATGATACCACAAGACAATGAACCAAACTATACGAAGAAAATCACTTAGAATGTATCATGATCTTTATTGTACAGGTCATAGAAGGCAAACGAGGGATTACGTAGGTGGTTGCCTATGTTTAAGGCGATAGAAAAACATAGCATAACTTAGCTTCACGCCCGTATCCCCGAAGGGATAGGCAGAGGTGTAATATTACACCCACTCTTCGCCAGCTGTAAAGCCCCACGTAATACGGGCACAAATCCACTGGAAACCACGCGATATCAATTATCTATGATCTAAACAAAGAAAAGGAAAAAGAAAGAAAGAAAAAACATTTACATTACGACAATTTACATCATAGAAGCCATCCCAATAAAACAAAACCCTTTATCGCATTGTCTTCTTAAAGGAAATAAAAAGATATCAATTATTTATCTATGAAAATATATCAAGAGCCTTACGAGCGTTATAACGCTCAGAACAAAACCGTTTTCTGTTTTTCACTCGCATAAAGAATCAAGTTATGTTGGCAGACCTTCAAAATAAAAACTTGGAGGAACTTTCAACACTCGATTCATTAAAAAAAGTGTCAGCAAACGTTATGGTACAAATACGTGTGAAAATTACTAAATCCGTGTTTTTTTACTTTGATCCAATTAGCGTTTGGCCGAGAGTCTTAAATTTTGTGTTGACATTGGGAGAACTTGTTGTTTCGCGTCCGATATCACCCTAGTGCGAAACCATAAAGAAAAAAACGCTTGTTTTTCTTTTTATTTTCGCACCCCGTGTCTTTGGGAACACGAGTAGATAGAGAACATTTTACATGGTTTGATAAATTGGTTGTTGAGGAGCTCGGTGGCGCAGCGGTAAACGCGCTCGGTCTGCGATTGTTGAAGTTAAGCAACTTTCGCAAAGGCCGGTCATAGGATGGGTGACCACAAAAAAAAAGTTTTCATTTCGAGCTCCTCCGTGCTTCGGAAGGACGTTAAGCCGTTGGTCCCGGCTGCATTAGCAGTCGTTAATAACCATCAATCCGCACTGGGCCCGCGTGATGGTTTAAGGCCCGATCTCCCTATCCATCCATAGGGAAGGCCCGTGCCCCAGCAGTGGGGACGTTAATGGGCTGACGATGATGATAAATTGGTTGTACTTATATTATAATGTGTGATACTATGTTATGTGTTAGTTATCTCAATTCCTATACCTACATAATTACAACATCCTCAGAAAAGGCAAACGTCTTTATATTTTTATTCAACGAACTTTAACGAAAAAAAGATTAAATCATAATACGAACGTTTATGACGTACGAGGAAAACAAAGTAAGTCAAAAAATCGTGAAAGATAAAGGGTGATGATATTTGATAAAAGTGAACAGGATGTAGGAAATTTACTGTACTGACCTAATAAGTTCTCCTTCACGCTTCGCTTAAAGGATTCCATGTTGTATGGAAGGAACACCTGAGTCTATTTTGTATTTAAGAATAGGTAGAAGCAGTAAAAGCTTCGTATGTAGCCAATCTAATGATTTCGCTGTAATGTTAATCGCAATCAAAGAATACAACAATTTTTCAACTGATTTGACATTTTAGACAAGGTTACGACATTATGTTTATTTTTGTGATTTTTCTCCTTTTTAGGATAGTTGCATTAATTGTGTGATTCACATAATGAATATATTAACATTTTAAAATTGGGTGTGTTTAGCTTTAGAAGAATTTTATTTACTTATTATTATATATTTTTAAGTATTTGAATCCATGCTTCGGTACGTTAAGCCGTTGGTCCCGGTTACTACTTACAGATGTAAGTAGTCGTTACATGAGTCATGTCAGGGGCGTTTGGCGACTCAATAATAACGCTGATACCAGGGTTGATGAGGTTGGTAATCCACCTCATTAATCCACACTTAAAAGTGACAACCTTCATCGTTTAGCAGTTGAACGTTGGGCTCACTATCCGGATGTCCCGCGTTCAAATTCCAGTATACATATCACAAAAATACTTGGTAGTCCCTAGTTGGATTAGAACATTGCTTGTTTGACCTACACCCTAGTATCTGGATACTATTGACTACTATTTATGTAAGGACTACATAACTGCTGTCCACCGAAGCACGGATCACCTTATTTTTAGACAATCGGGTAATCAACTCGCAAGTTAGTTCATCTTTTAAAAGAAAACACTAGCTGACTACACTCGTCTACAAAAGGGTTACGAGTTTCGAATCAAAAGTTTATGTACGTATAAACTTCAAGGCACTTTCATAAAATGATCAAAATAAACATAAAACCTTCACCTTAGAAGCCGTCCCCAAACCAAAAGTTTTAAGCGGCCAAGGGCGAAGAATTTCCGTGTTAACCCTATATACATTTTACACTATCTACCCCATACGTATCTTGTTATCAAGTGTTAAACAACCCTTGTTTACACTTTCATAAAATACCTCTGGTGATAATCCAGCCTTATTTTATGTTCGTAGCGTGATAAAACTTTGATAAACTAGACCGTAGTTGTTTTAGTCGTGTTTTGTAGACAATAATAGGCAGTTTATAAAGAGCGCCAGGCTTGATAACCCATTATTGTGGAAAAACCAACTTATAGACCGAGAAGATAGATACTTTTTGTATTTAGAATATCAATGAATTGATTTAGTACCTAACGATTACCGGATAACAGCCGAGCCAATTTGCGGCAAATCTACAAAAAGTCACGTCAAAAAAAGTCCGTAACGAAAGTATTTAAAAAAAATAGAGTTGAAGTTTAGGGTATAGCACCCACTCCTCTCTAGCTATGTTTAAGACTCATGTGATAGGAGGCGAACCTATTACCATATTAACAGGGAACAAATCCTGGAAACCACATAATTGGCGGGGAGAGGATGTATATTGTTTCATTATTAAAATCAACACGAATCCTAAAAGCAATCATTAACAATCATATTTGGTTTGCCTGTAAATCTTCTGTAGCACCTATAAATGCAACATATTAAATTTTTTGCCACTTTTTACATTTATCACTACTAGGGTTAAATTATTAATAAAAATCGACAAATGTGATTAATGTATCACTTTAACCTCGACTTTCTTTTCTTTCGATTAATAAACTTCAATTATTCACTCTTACCGTGACATATGTACTATACACCACTGCCTAAACCTTCAGACATCCAGGCGTGATGTGAGGTGTGATTCTTTAGAGTATAATGTGCTTTAAAATGGTGTCATTTAAAATTCGAAAAATCACAGTAAATACAACACCTTAACAATAATTAATTCCGTAGTATATTATATTTAGCTATCAGGTTCCGTATAAAAGACATCAACGCGCGAACGTTGTATTTGTCAACGAATATTTATAAACAAAAAACTCTTATAATCCTACATAAGATCTAAAATATAAGTAGGTATTTTGATTTGCTAAATACAGACTGGTACTGAATTTTCTTGTGATTATTCATTATTGATCATCGTCAATGAACAACTCAAACAAATTGAACAACAAAAGTTGTATTTTGTTTGTCAAATTTCTCAAAGAAACAGTTCTTCCAACAATGTCCAATGGTAAAGTACCTATTACCTATCATTCCATCATCTACCGTCGTCCATTGCAACAGTTGTGTGGAAAAATAAACGATTGTGGTTATAATAATGATAACCGTAGAATTTCGCAATACAGTGTCGTCATACCGCGTCATCGGAAATAAAGATAACTTTATTTCATGTTATTTTGAAAGAGCTTGTCTTTTATTTTAGGTAAGTAATGGCCCCGATTCCTGCAGACACCGCCTAATTTTATTTTAAGTTATATCCGTCATTTTCATATCCGTCGAAAAGGAAAGGGACGGATGATTCACAGCTCTTAATTTTAGGAAGAATGAGTAAATGAATGAATAACCCGGGCGAATCAAAAGGTACCTCGCTGGTATGCAATCCGTTTGACGTGCTGTCTACTTAACTGTGACGGGTTATTGACGGATGTAAAATTTTTAGACGGTTGAGATTTGTGCTTAAAATTGACGTGTGTTCCATTAATTTTATGCTTGTCGATTACCCGTCCCTTTCCTTTTCGGCGGATAAGAAAATGACAGATATAACTTAAAATAAAATTAGATGGTATTTACAGGAATTAGCACCAATATACGTATACTGGTAACTTAAGTCGGCTCCGCTTGGACATTTACCCTACCTTCGTAACTGAGTTTCCAGACTCAATAGTTAAACAGTGGGGTCGGCTTTTAAATAAATTCGATCTTACGACTGCAGAGTCGTGAAGAGTATAGACTCTTCTTGAAGATTTCTCCAAGTATATAAGTATTACGGTATGCAATTTTTTTCAGCAGTTCTCGAGATTAGTTCGAACATATGGAGGAAAAACAGAGAACATGTTAAAAATGTAACATAGTTATAAATGCTATGTAGTAGCTCGCGAGGGGTGCATATAAAATACATCTCTGCCTACCCCTTCGGGGAAACAGGCGTGACGTTATGCTGTTAAGATTTTAATGATATTAGGGTAATGGAAAAAGGAACAAATACTCTATTATACTGATAGCATACTGTAGTACCGGAATATAAAATAAGAAGAAACTTATCGAAAAATCACATTGTGCGCATGGCCCCATCGGCACTCTCTGTCAAATATAAAAATTGATTTTCGAATAACACTCCAGCTAGGATGATGTGCCTCAAAGAGGTCACATCATCTCATTACCTATCTAACATAATGTTTCAATGAGAATATGCAAATGCCCACATGTTACCAAACAAACTGTAACTTAATGAAAACATACTGTCATGCTAATTTAATCCATTTGCCGGCACCATTGTCTGTTGGTTGGTCCGTCACGGTTATAACTTTCATTTCGACATCCAAGAAGAATGATGAATCTGTTTTACGCAACGCCGTTTACAAATCAAAATTATCGAAACAAGTTATCTTCTCCGAGTTTGGGCTTTGTTTTATTTTCAAAAATGCTTGGATAAACTATTATTGGTTAAGTAAACGGACCCCATGACAACGGAATAACTCTAGGGACATGATAAATTGGATATAAACTATTTAAAAACGGATTTTTATAATCTGTACCAAATACCACCGTCCGTAGGCAGAACAAAGTGAAAATTAAATTGAAAAAAGTGACTCGAACGGGATTTGATCCCGCAACACAAAAACAATAGAACAAAAAAAAATTAGGTACACCACAATTTATAGTTATGGTGTTAGTATTCAATAAAAATGATGAACTGTATAGTTACCCATTGGTACTAAACTTAGTACATAACTACAAATTGTGATGTACCTAAGTAAATTTTTTTGTTAACTCCTTTAAACTTTATTGATAGACGGACTAGGATTTAATTGTATACAAAAATAATCAATGATGTTTTAGTTAAAGCAATAAAAATAGTCTTGTATGGCGCTAGGTCTCCAAAGAGACTGCACAAAAAACGACCTTTAGAAAACTTGTTTTTAGTTTTGTAAGAAAGTCTATGTCTGTGAACGAACCCGGCTCTATTGATCAACAAACCTCATTTCAAAAGGAAATTTATTCTAAACAGAAGGCGAGACACGACAACCGAACCCAGATGCGTCGAGTACCTACCTACCTCCTTTTCACCAAAACTATTGTATATTCCAAACGCAAACTCGCGCGTTCGCGGTTTTCCCTTACGGACAAGCGTCGAGACGCAGCAAAAAACTTTTCCCTCAATATTCATTACATTTTTGAATATTCAGCAAGTTTTTCAAACTAGTTCTAAATTAAGTTTCTCTGATAAATATCGCCGTGTATGTTAAACAGTCAATAAATCGATTAAAGAATATCATTAATCAGTTTTTTTACTTGTCAAAAGTGGTTTCGCCTAGTAGTCTGTAGGTTTAACATACTTGCGTTGTTTTGATGCTCAAAACCTGCATAATAATTTAATAATGTTATAACTACAAAATCTAAAAACAGTAAGTACTCGATTCCAAGTAGACTGGTAGGTACCTATATAAGGGAAACCAAAAACGGATAAGGAAATTGTAAAAAGGCTTCTTCATAAAGTTTTATATTCCTATTAGGCAGTTTCCGATAATCAAATCAGCCTCAAGTGGGGCTTTCACCGGATTATACAATAAGCATAACTGTAAACATCCGTTCTTACCTGTGCTTAGGCAAGTCCGTTAAAATTCTGGCACACTGTTGTAAAACACTAACACTTTTTTCGATTTTAGCGAGTCGATCGACCGTCGGATCGTACACCGTTATTCACGTCATATGTGTGTCAAATAACGAGAAAAAATCTCACAATCTCGACACTGGTTCTCGAAAATCTCGAAACTGTTTTTTCACTGCACTGTTTTTGGTCTCTTCTCACTCACTTCACAGCACTGAAATTTTTGGTTAGTGCTTTAGGTGCACTGTTAGTTGCGCGCGCGGCGGTTGTTTGTCGTAAGTTCGTGTCGGCGCATGCGTCCGTCTCGGCCTCTCTCTCTCGAGCGACTGGCGACTGGCGGCTTGCCCCTACCTTCACCTTCGCCGAGCGCCCGTTTCGCAACCAAAGCCTTCCTTGCAGAATACAAGTATCTTGTTGCATAGCAACTGTTTAAAAATGTTTACTGAAAACGCTATTCAGATTCGAACAAAGGTTTTAATGGAATAATACTTAGGTCTTCTAATGATATTTGGTGGTACATAGCTCATCTTGCGATGAATGGATCTCTAACTACCCCAATCGGGAATATAGCCGTGAGTTTATATTATGTTATTTTTTTCTTTTGAGACAAACTTTTTAATTATAATGACTAACGAATGACTAAACTCGGAAAACTCCAAAATAAAATTTCGATACTCAGAAAAAACATCTTAACCACTACACCTTAACCATACCTACATAGTTCCTTTTTATTTACCTATAGGAAGCACTTAAACCGTTTGTAGTGCTCATTTTACTATATTCAAGTATTTTTATACATTTTGTTAAATAAGTAGATAAGTAGGTACCAGGGAATACATATAGTATTAATATAGTTTGTTTGTTTCCATTTACGGTGAATGCTGTGTACGCATGTAATTGGCAAACATATATACCAAGTATTTCTTTCTACTTATAATGTTGTCTGTAAAAGTTTAATATGTATTGCTGTATGTGTACCTAAATAAATAAATAAATAAATAAATAAATAACGAAAATGCTCAATAGGAACTCGCCCCTAATTACATAGGACTTAAACATATGCTATACACACCCTGCCTAGCCCTTAGAGGGTACAGGCGAGTTTCTTTGTTATGTTACTTTGTTAAACTAAAAGAAGTAGATTTTCAACTCGCATATCTCGACAACCCGCATTCACTATGTATAGAAACGTGATCAAGCAGATCATACAATATAATGCTTATTACAACAGTTTTATTTTCTATCACGATCAATATATTAGCATAATGGTGAAATGGTGATGAAATCTTTCGAACTGCGTCAAATGACACGTACATAACAGAAAACGACGCGCCACGGAACAGTATATTATTGGGTTTTCATTAACGCTCGAATTGAGGTTACTCGTTGATGTCTTTTGTATGGGGATAAATTAATATATAGATAGCCAATGGCCCCGATTCCTGCAGACACATCCTAATTTTACTTTAAGTTATACCTGTCATTTTCTTATCCTCGGAAAAGGAAAGAGACGGATGATCGACAGTTAATCAAAATGTATGAATAACCCGGCCGATTAAAATAAGCATCTAGTTCATATGCAACCCGTTTGACGTGTGCTGTCAACTTAATTCTGTCGGTCATTGGCCAATATAAAATTTTCGAAAGTTTTTTTAAATTTCTACCTAAAATTGACGTGTGTTTCATAAATTTTATGCCTGTCGATTACCATTTAAGAAAATGACAGGTATAACTTAAAATAAAATTAGGATGTATTTGCAGGGCTACTGTGGTCCTGTGAGATTTTTGTATGGAGTATTAATGGTGAGACTGAGCTACGGAGTATTAGTGTAGTACTAGGAATAACAAAAAGTTAATTTTCTAAATTGACTCCACCGGGAATCGAACGCGGAGCCTCTAGTTTGACAGTCGAGAATTCTAACTATTACACTAAAGATATCATCATGTTTATGTTACATACGATGAAAATAATAAAATGAAGTATCATAGATTACGATGACGTGGAAAACATACATTATGTTCCGACTTCCACATCACAAAATACTTCCTATTTCAGTAGCTAATAGTGCTGGAAATTTCCCCCATTTTATTTCTAAGATGAAGTAGGACTCAGCGGATATTACGTACCAGATTGCATGCGAAATTATACCCCATCTCAGACTTCCACTAGTTGTTATTTAAATAGCTATTTATATAATATATATTACACTGCTCAACACTGTCTCTGTTTATGTAAACAAGCTGTGAAGGAATGTTGTTATGTATGTATGGAAATACTTTCCAATGCATAAACAACCTATAAGTATACACGTCCTAGCAATAGATGCAACTTGCAACCCTTTCCTCATTAGCCAAAGAGTAATATAACATAACATAGCACCACGCCTATATACCCACAGAAGTGTATAAGATACCCACAGAAGTGTATAAGATACACAGCGACTCCTCGACAGCTATGTATAAGTCCCATGTAATAGGGAGCAAGCCTATTGCCATTAACCGGGCACATATCCTGAGATCCATGGTGATACGAAATAGGATTCATCGTGGGACGGATGTGCCTCTAACTGACCCTATAAGGGACTTCTCAGGCTACGTTTCTCAAAACAATGTAGATGGCGCTGTAAAGAATTTCCTTTAACCTTCTAATTACATGGAAAACAGACATAAAATACTTATGCATCTTTTATCTTTGTTTTTAGGTATAAATGATGACTCTTTTTAAAGGTTTACCCAGACACAATTACATCGTCCACCCATTATTATTCTGATCAAATAAAGAGAAGTAAGTGTCATTCAAATAGCAAGCAACAATTTTATTTATATAATGCTTCTGCCATCACATTGTATATTTAAATAATTATGTACCCGAGTAATGAGAAAATAAGTAATTTTGACGTTAAATCCCATAGTAATTGAAAGTCCTTTGTTAAATTAAAACAGTTTACAGAATGATAGCTAGGCGCCAAGATGCCCACTACGATCATGCTTACATTATAAATAAGTAGGCAATCGTCTTATTCTAATGTCATTGCTTATAGGAAAGCATTTCCATACATACATAACAGCATTCCTTTACTCATATTTTCTTATATAAACGAAGAACCCGTAATGACGCTTGTTGATTGACATTTATCATTTATGTTTTTACGAAGCATGAGATGGATTGAAAATCCGTTGGTAAGTACTTTAAACAATTTATTGTACTTAAGCTTCTTCTTCTATCTTGTGGGTTGTGAGTTGAATTACCAACCTCATCAACCCTGGTCTCAGGGTTACTATTGAGCCGCCAAAGGCCCCTGACATGACTCATATAACGACTGCGTACTATCATGAGTCAGTAGTAACCAGGAATAACGACATAACGTGCCTTCCGAAGCACGGATCGTTTTACTTTCGGACAATCAGGTGATTAGCCTGTAATTTCCTAACCAAACTAGGGACCATAAAGTAATTTTTGTGATATGTCCTCACCGGGAATCGAACCCAGGACCTCCGGATCGTGAGCCCAACGCTCAACCACTGGACCACGGAGGCAGTAGTTAAGCTGAAAGCACATTACTATACTTCTGAATCTGAGAGCATTTTCAATTTCAAATTTCTTTTTCTGTTTTAAAGAATTATACTGTAGCTCGTTTTCCTTTTCCATTTTGTATACATATACATACATGGCAAGCACTTTATTATAATTTAGAAATATTGCACAACAAAGAGCAAGAAAGGCAACTGCTTACGGCTTTTGTTCCAAACATGACATTTTGTACGAAATTAAATGAATGGGGTATTCAAATTAAAAAATATCTTTATTCAGTAGGTAACATAGTTACACTTTGAATCGTCAATTTTTACATAACGAACGTCTCATCCGCCTAAAACTACTGCAGCTTCTCACAACCTGTATAGCCGGGGAAAAGAAGCTGCAAGAAAAACCTCGGCACAGGGCCCTAGACGTTCTTTAAAAAAATATAAAAATATTTGACTGGGTCAACGATAATTTTATAACGCCGTGACTAAAGACGTAATATGACGTCTCTGCTGTTACCTACAATTATTATATTATTCAATAACGTATAATAACGACCTCTGTGGTCCAGTGGTTGAGCGTTGGGCTCATGATCCGGAGGTCCCGGGTTCGGCTCCCGGTGGGGACATATCACAAAAATAACTTTGTGATCCCTAGTTTGGTTAGGACATTACTGGCTGATCACCAGATTGTCCGAAAGTAAGACGATCCGTGCTTCGGAAGGCACGTTAAGCCGTTGGTCGCGTTTACTACTTACTGATGTAAGTAAGTAGTCGTTACATGAGCCATGTCAGGGGCCTTTGGCGGCTCAATAGTAACCCTGACACCAGGGTTAATGAGGTTGGTACTCCACCTCACTACCCACACGATAGAAGAAGAAGATATGTAATAATGTTAATTTAATTAACGTCATTGCTATTATCAGGATATGTAAAAAGTAGGTCTCCACATAACATATAGACAATGGCCCCGATTCCTGCAGACACCTCCTAATTTTACTTTAAGTTATACCTGTCATTTTCTTATCCGCCGAAAAGGAAAGGGACGGATGATTGCCAGCTCTTAATTTTAGGAAGAATGAGTAAATGAATGAATAACCCGGGCGAATCAAAAAGGTATCTC
Organism: Pectinophora gossypiella; assembly: GCF_024362695.1. Taxonomy (NCBI): domain Eukaryota; kingdom Metazoa; phylum Arthropoda; class Insecta; order Lepidoptera; family Gelechiidae; genus Pectinophora; species Pectinophora gossypiella. Next base: position 11,054,723 of record NC_065417.1, read on the forward strand.
GCTGGTATGCAAACCGTTTGAAGTGTGCTGTCAACTTAATTCTGTCGGGTTATTGGCCAATGTAACATTTTTAGACGGTTGTTTTAGATTTGTGCTTATATTAAATTGACGTGTGTTCCTTAAATTTTATGTAACACACGTCAATTTTATGCTTGTCGATTACCCGTCCCTTTCCTTTTCGGCGGATAAGAAAATGGCGTATATAACTTAAAATAAAATTAGATGGTATTTACAGGAATTAGCACCATTAAGACCTTAATATCATCGTAGCAATGATACAAATATGTTCTAACACACATGATTATGCTGTAACTACTAACCTCAACTGTTTATTTCACTTGGAAATAATTATCTTTTAGTAGAACAGATATAACGAGCGTTATAGAGACATTAAGAGAGTTTTGTAATTCTAACGTCGAATAAAACCACATGCAAAACCATGTTATATTCGTGTCGTGATAAGCTAGGGCTGATAATCATTTTTTTTAAACACCTTTCCAATAAAAAATATTATACAAGCGGTCACGAGTACTAATATGTATTCACTTTGAAACCATGTCAAATTAACTTTTTTGACAAATTAAACTGTAAGTCTCATTATATGTCAAATATGATAGTGCGACAAGGTTCTAAAGTGGGTACATGATATTGCTCATGACTGTACAGGTACTTAATAAGTATTTGACAGGCAAGCGAAATTGAATCCAATTTTCAAATAATTAGATTAAACTTTGCTTGGCTGTTAAATAACTTAAACTTGTATAAAATTATAAAATACTAACATAAAAAAAAAACAAATAAATACAACAAAAATAAAAATATATATTTCATTATTTAAGTAAAAATTAATACACGTTAAACGAGTTTATTGACTATCATATTTTCCCTAATAAAACTTTTCTATTCTATTGTATTTCATTCCATTCTATTATTATTGAGTATGAAAATGACAAAAATAGAAAATAGCAGAAGACAGCCCTATTACAGGCAATAAACAAAACGCGGAGATACATGGGCCCTTCTAGCGGATTGGTCACGCAAACGATGTTTACATAATGTAAAGTCTAGTGCAGTAGAGAGCTACCTATTATGGGATTTTAGAAATATGCGCATTCGAATTTGGAACACCAAAAGTTGTTTTTTTCATGCCTAGACAGGGATGACAATTAAATCTTATGCCTGGGTTGTATTCTTCCAGTAGCTTTCCAGTCGAACGGTTGAAACTAGAAACTGGAATAACGTGAACCAGCACTAGAATGCTGTGACCTTGGCATAAATCTGGAAGAAATAGTCACAGCCAGTTAATTTGAAAAATGATTGTTGCTGTGATTACATTTGTTGCGCATTTACATAAGCTCATAGTTTTATCCCGATTCGGGTAGTCAGAGGTACATCCATCGCTAGATGAACTACGTACACACACCTCACAGGGCTTTCTGTCAGACCATCATGATAGATAATAAATCATGATGATGATGATGATGTATTGCCATCTAAAATAGTCAAGCGAACTGTGTTAGTGAAAACTGCACTTATGATAACTTAATAACTCATTGGTGCCAGTTGGTGGTAACCCTGACACCAGGGTTGATGAGTTTGGTAATCCACCTCATAACCCACACGATAGAAGAAGATTGGTGCGAGTCCGGTTCGAACCCACGCTCCCCATTTGAGAAGCAAGTCGGTGAACCACTTTTGAAATTGAAACAAACGATTAAGTGTTTTTGTGTGGACCCGTGGTAGCCCAGTTTGTAGAACGCTTGCCTCTAACTTTGAGGTTGCAGTTTCGAATCCAGCACATGCCTAAAACGATGATTGTCGAATTTATTTTCGAATTCATGTTCGGATCATAAATGATTTATCACGTGCTCAGCGGTGAAGGAAAACATCGTGCGGAAACCCCTGGGAATGTTCTCGGGAATGTTCCCGAGAAATGCATTCGGAGGTATGTGACCTAACCTGTATTGGGCTGGGGTTTCTCTTCGCGGGTTGAAAGGTCAGACAGGCAGTCGCTTCTGTAAAAAACCGGACCTGTCAAAATAATCTTCAGGTTAGTTAAGCGGACCCTGTGAAAAGCGGGATAATGCTAGGGAGATGATGATAAAGTGTTATATCGAGTACATTTTTTTTTGACGTGACTTATTGTAGATTTGCCGCAAATGGCATTAACTATTTGGCCGGATATCTAGTACATACATACATACAGGAGTAAGCAGAGACTACGGAATTCCATTTGCATCCTTACACACCTCTTTGTCTAGTATTTTGTCACATAGTTGCTACAGTTTCAAGTCATTGACATCAACTGCGGTTATACTACACAGGTAACATGTCTAGCTTCTGTAGAACAAATAAAAAACCTATGGCATTACGAGCCCCTATTCGTGGTAAGATAAGCTATCTGCAATGCAAAGGTGTCATGGTGCATGGCTCATTTAAATATAACATTAACCCTTTCACGGGCAGAAACCATGGGTTCATAATAGATAGTATGACACCTTGGAATCGGAACGTCATTAGACGTTCTGTCCTTGCAAGTGTTAAAGAACTTTTGGAATCAGCTGTACAACGGCCTCTGTGGTCCAGTGGTTGAGCGTTGGACTCACGATCCGGAGGCCCCGGGTTCGAATCCCGGTGGGGAAATATATCACAAAATTCACTTTGTGATCCCTAGTTTGGTTAGGACATTACAGGCTGATCACCTGATTGTCCGAAAGTAAGATGATCCGTGCTTTGGAAGGCACGTTAAGCCGTTGGTCCCGGTTACTACTTACTGATGTAAGTAAGTAGTCGTTACATGAGCCATGTCAGGGGCCTTTGGCGGCTCAATAGTAACCCTGACACCAGGGTTGATGAGGCTAGTATTCCACCTCACAACCCACACGATAAGAAGAAGAAGCTGTACAAACATGCGTGAAATGATACAGGTGACAAGAAATTGAATGATTCATAATTGACTTCTTATCAAGAGAGACATGTTTTAGTAGTTGGCTGAGGGATCATAAGCACAACTCGGACATTTCATATAAACAACCTCGTTTTACACAGACAACACACACTGACGTTTCGTACGCGCGCAGCTCTGTGTGTGACGTAAGTCTAAACTACGTTCGAGGGGGGGGTGAGGTAAACCTTGCTCCGACGCTGGTGGGGAGCAGAGAGTTGCCGTTCTACACGTAGTATTATTCCTTATTCTATGTCATAAGGATTGTTTAATGTGATAAACTATTACCCGGGAGTATTTTTTGCGTGGTTCATTGTACGTTTGCCTCAAATGTCATTGGTCCAAATAATGAGGAGCGCTGAGAGCTCTCACGCAGAACAAAAATGAAGACAACAGGCCTGAGGGTGCCCAGGTGGGTGCGAACCTTAGCTCAAGACTGAACCCTAGTAAACCGATAGCGATAAGCGCTGGATACGAATCGTCAACCACGCCAGCGGGGTCGGAATTGGAACTAAAGTGTTTGATTGACCGCCTTCAGAGTCGTATAGTTCGCGTTATCATAAACTTCGCTGAAAACGACATTAGGAAGATAAAATCGTACTTAACGTAACAATGATTTTCCCCATACTGTGGTCAAAGACTTTTTTTTATATAAACAGCTGTCTATTTACGTAAACGCATCATCTTTCAAACAGGTTTTTTAACTTATTATTATTAGCAATTAATATGAATTGCTAATATTAATCCGATTATTTGCTATTTATAGACTTTCGATATTGCCCAAATGGTTATCCATTAGCATCGCTATAAAAGAAAAGCGCATAGATGATTTTTTATATTTTATTTTAGATTAAAACACAGGCGTGTGGCAGGTGAAGCCATCACATTTTACATATCTTAATGTGTTTGATTTGATTATTGACCCCGCCGGCGTGGTCGACTTCCCTCAATCAGTGCTTATCGCTATCGACCCGATAGGGTCGACGCCCTGAGCCGAAGTTCGCGCCCAACTGGGCACCCTCAGGCCTGTTGTCTTAAACGTTGTACCAGGTGAGAGCCTTCAGCGCTCCCCATTTGTCCGGCCAAGTAGTTAATGCCATCTGCGGCAAATCTACAATAAGTCACGTCAAAAAAAAGATTTGATTTTTTTTTTTAAATTTCATCTACGCAAACCTCTATTTTAATCAAACCACCATTGGGAGCAATGAACTAAGTTTTGCAACATAATTAAGTGCTAAATGAAATGCTTTCTTAAGAGCGAAATGTACTAATTTTAGCGTGTCTCTGGTATCAATGAACATTCTTACACGTTTACTCTTAGAGCCCTATCTCACTAGGTCAACGTAGTGGCACCATTAAGAAAATGTATGCAGTCGTATAAAGGGTTAAAGGGTTCTCTCTCTCTCTCTCTCTGTTTAAGAGCTGCGCTCTTGTCGGTGGAGTAATCGCCATTCCTCTCTTCTTCCCGCCAAAACCTTCACCTCCCGATACGACACGACCTGCACCTTCTCTTTTATTTATTTCATAAATGTTATCCTAGGTCTACTCCTTCCTCTCTTCCCTTCAATTTAAAGGGTTACCACACCCGTTATCAGCTTGGTAACGCAACTTATTTAATGAAACTGAACATTCTTAATGAACATTATTTTTGGATTATTTCACGATAATACTTAATAGGGCCTTGATTGGGCGCATCAATCGAAAATGATTTACATTACTTAGGAGGAAGAACAAAATTAAATATAATTAAATTTGAATACCACCGCATCTGGGGACGGGAAGGAATTTACTTATCTAGTAGGTAAAATGGTCCTCCAAATATCATGGCAGAATACACCCGCCTACGCCCCTACGCCCCAAATGGTGACCGATTTTTACCTCGAATACCAAAAATCTTCGTTGAGTAGCCGCGTTCACCGGCCAAACTTTGAAGTACTTGTACAAAATGCAAGATAAACACTAAATACAGCGTTGTATTCAGGTCGATCGTAACAGTTGATAGGCTCGGCAGCTGTAACTGATCGCCGCATCCGCCACCTGGCGGCAGACGGACGGACGTCGATGTGCGTTTCCATTGTACGTCACGAAATTACGATGTGTTGTGATAATTATCTTCGGAATTTATCTATCTATCATTTTTAAATGTGCTAGAAAGGAAAAGGAACGAAATTCATCAGAATTAAACGAAAAGACATCATTGATTCTAGGATTCCAAAGACAACCCTATTAAAATTGGACAATTTGACAACGGATAAGTACTTATGTATTAAGTATACCTAAAGCAATATGATAGCTCTTAATTGCTCTTTTATTAGAAAACGATGACTTTATTAGAACATCGGAGTAGTTAAAATAAAAAAGTTCTTGCCAAAATGAAATGAACTTAACCGTAAGCTACCCGAATATGGTTTGTATATTTTGTCTCAAAAGGATTTAGCGTTTTGTTGATAAAAGAAAAATCGCCACACTTAATATTTTCCGTTATAATTACATGCTTACTACCCTTGATAAAGGGACCTATAATAATTTTATAATAACTAGGTTCGTATATTGTAAGAGTTTTCTTATAAGGTGTCGGTACTGTTACAACTGTTGACGTAACAAAATGGAAACGTGCCCAGAGGCAATGGTGCATTGCCATTCACCGCTCTAGTCAGATTGAGTATCTCGCTTACATAACGACAAAAATATTTCACTTGTTTTATTCCCAATCGAACGATTATGCCTTTCATCGGTCAATAACAACCAACATAACTAGACCTTTTAGATTAAGGAGCTGTCTTTAAAGAAGTGCTTACTTATAGTGTGCTAAGTGAAAGGCCACGATTAAATGGTCTAAGAAGAAATTACTACTCTGAAATCAAGTTGTGCTTAGGCTTTTAAACAAAAAGCCTGCTTTTTTGACGTCTGAATTGAATCCGGTAGTGGCATCGCTCGCTAATTTGTTTTTTATTTAATGTTGGACTAATTTTAAGTGATTTTTTGGTCCGCAGCTAGGTATTTAGATTTGATAGCTTTTTTATTATATTCACTAATTAATTTATGCATGATTGGAAACCTGCTTTAGGGTCTATTCAGAAGGATGATATTGCTCGAGTAATCTTGCCAGGCGTTTATCTAAGTATCGTATCGTTAACGAAAGCTTTATTTAGCATGAAATTGATTTTATAATTATGACGAGGATAAAGATTATTTATGTAGGTACTTCATAATAATGTACTTAGAAATAATCACTAAGTACGACCCACCTTAGTGCTTTTAAAAAGAACGACTAGTTTAGTACAATTAGTGATTATATTTCAATATAGACAACATTTTCCATTGGGGACTTTCCAGGCAACGTTCACCAAAAACAATGTAGATGGCGTTGTACAGTTTTAACATGAAAATTACCTATTTTCTCATTACTAAGGTACATAACATAAACTGCCTATATACGTCCCACTGCTGGGCACAGGCCTCCCCTCAATCAACCGGAGGGGGTATGGAGCATACTCCACCACGCTGCTCCACTGCGGGTTGGTGGAGGTGTTTTTACGGCTAATAGCCGGGACCAACGGCTTAACGTGCCCTCCGAAGCACGGAATCATCTTACTTTTTCGGACAATCAGGTGATTCAAGCCTGAAAAGTCCTTACCAAACAAAGGACAGTCTCACAAAGTGATTTCGACAATGTCCCCATCGGGAATCGAGCCCGGACCTCCAGATCGTGAGCCTAACGCTCTAACCACTAGACCACGGAGGCTGTCGACGACTAAGGTACATAATTATTCAAAAATACAATGTAATGGCAGAAGCATATTATAAAAATGATTGTTGTTTGATATTTGGATCACATTATGTATAGAATTACGTTGCTACCTGTATTGCTTCTCTTTATTTTGATCAGAATACTAATGGGTGGATGATGTATTTATTGTGCCTGGGTGTAATTAATATGCATTTTATAATTGTTATTACCTACTAAATTTCATAACTGAAGCTTTAATGGTAATAACAAGACAGCTAGGGACGAAAACAACACAATAGGCTAATTTCCAACTAAACAAATCAGTTACTTTTTAAAACACGAAATTAAGTACTTTGAAATTTGTATGAAATAGCAAGCTGAGATGTCATAGAAAAACGGGACAAAATGTCGCACTTATCATTATATTTTCCTTTATTAAAATATGCATACATCATTTAAATAGAAAAAAGGAAACGTTTTTTATCATCTTTAGATCTGTCTTCATGTAGCAATCAGAATTTCATAAGTAATTTATCTTTAACCTAGGAAACTAGCCAATTATGTTGCTTTCTCGGTACCCTCTTAACATACAAGATGTCTAAGTAAGTACGGTCACGAGCATTAATATGTATACACTTTGGTACCATGACACATTAACTTTTTTGACAAATTGAAATGTAAGTCTCACTAAATGTCAAATAATATATGTTAGTGCGACAAAGTTCTACAGTAGGTACATTATATTGCTCATGAGTGTACACTAAGGGTGGTATTAATAAACTAATCTCAGCTGAGACTGCCCTCAAGATCATGCTCAAGTCCTTGTTTTTATATGAGAACTGTCACATTGACATGATCTTGACCGTCACAAAGCTGCGATTGGTTTATTAATACCACCCTAATATTACTTACCTATTAAGTAATATTACTTACCTATTAAACTTGCACCCTTTCAAGCACGACCTAGATAATATTGCCTATTTCGTTATTTCAAATCATTTGTCTTTTGTTTATTTTGTTCTTCAAATAGAGCGGGTCTGTCCATTAGACACTCATTCCAATACGCCCCCGTCCAGCACGCTCCCACATTTGAAAATTTGTTTTTCCACTACGCTCCTCGGGTCGGGGTCTAGGCTATTGCATTACGTCCTAGGCAATACAAAGCCTAAACTTCTAAAAAGTATCTTTGACAATGGACTCGCCTCGATCTTATCTGAACGTTTTTAGTTTTATTTTTGCATATTTTTTGCGCCAGCATCTTCCAGCCAACCAAATAGTAATTTGCATACTCATTCTACTTTACACAAAGCAAGTAGTCTCGTTTTGTTGCGATGTAGTTTTTTTGCAATTTTTTTCTTTTATAGTTATTTTCGTAACCTCTTTTGTCATTCTTAAAGTTAAGGTGTAAATACAATTTGTCATTTAGAATGTGGTTTACGTGATGCGGTGTTGGCATAGTGACGTAGTCGGACGTTTTATCTTGTTTTTGACTTAGAAAACGTATGAGAAAAGTTTAACCTAAATTTTGAAACAGATAATTGTGAATTTGTTACGGAATGATTGATTGTTCTTCTCTCGTGTGAGTTGTGACATCAATGAGCGACCTCATTACTACAGAGCCGCCGAAGGCCCCTGAGAAGGTTCATGTCATTACGTAGGTATGTAGTCGTTACTACACACCTACTTAAGTAAATAGTGGCCCGAACCAACTGCTTAACGTGCCCTCCGACGCATGGATCATCTTACTTTAAGTCAATGAAGGTTATAAGCCTGCAATATCCTAACCAAAGTAAGAATCACAATGGATTTTTGTGATATCCCCTATCGGGATTCGATATCCCGACTCGGGACCTCTGGATCGTGAACCCGACCCTCAACTACTGGACCAGAGGCAGTGCTGTGTACGAATGTATAGCTAAACAAGCACCAAGTTTTCGCCGCATTTTTGTATCAAGCGCTGTATCTGCGGTAGTGGTAAATCAATGTTGCAATGTCTCATCGCTGCCTCTTGCTTAAGTATTTGGAATCTAAACAACATAAACAGCCTATATACCTACGTCAATCAACTGGATGTAGCATAACCCCCGTATGGAGCATACTTCACCACGCTGCTCCAGTGCAGGTTGGTGGAGGAATTTGGGTTGGGGGGGTATTTGGAATCTTCTGTATGTAAGGCTGCGTTTCCATTGACGCGGAGCTGGGCGGAGAGGAGCGGAGATGTGCAGGAATCGACCAATCACCGTGAGAGAGAGTGACAGAGCATCTTCGTTTTTCGGTCTCTCGAACGCTGTGATTGGTCAAATCCATACATCTCCGCTCTTCTCCGCTCATATCCGCGTCAGTGGAAACTGGACCTAATGGACTTACCCAATGTAGTTAGCAAATCACACATAATCACCCTCCGTTCATCTGAGTACCCGATTATGTTACATTAACCCAGTTTTACGCAACATATTACGTATACAAAACAAATAAGTACATGGATAACTGTGTTGGTTTACTTTCATCCAATAACCCATTGTCATAATCTTCGGTATGTTAGTCATATTGTTTTAATACTTGTTATGTAAGCGAGACCTAAATTGCATGTTATAGAATGTATCTTTGCTTGCTTGTTATCCTGGGATTGTTTTAAAAGTAACCGAAAGTCAACCTACAATACAATACAATACAATACAAAAACTCTTTATTGCACTTGAATCACATTAAAAATACATTAGTATTATAATTAAATACCTACCTGTTTTTAATCCAAATAAAATGAATAAAATAAAATAAATAAAATAAAATAAATAAATAAAATAAAATATAACAGTACTTAGAGCCGTGGTAGCCCAGTTGGTAGAACCCTTGCCTCTCACTTTTAGGTCGCAGGTTCGAATCCAACACAGGCCTAAACCAATGATTATCAATTTTTCAAATTCATGCTTAGATCGTAAATGACTATCACGTGCTCAGCGGTGAAGGAAAACATCGTGAGGAAACCCACATACCCGAGAAAAGCATTTTTGGAGGTATGGGACCTAACCTGTATTCGACTGGTTTTTTCCTTTCGCGAGTTGGAAGGTCACACAGGCAGTCGCTTCTGTAAAAAACGGCTGTTAAATCTTCAGGTTAGGTAAGCAGATCCTGTGAAAACGGGATAATGCTAAGGATATGATAAGAGTAGGTACTTCAAACTGGCGAGCATGTATGTATGCCATTAATGCTATCTCCGTACTCCATACTGACATCGATCTATTTACGTGTTCGTTAACGAAATTCACAGACTTAGTTGTAAAACTCTTGAGTTTATAATATTTAAGTAAAATTGCATTACATAGTTGAATTGGGATTGCCTGTAATGACTATGTAAATTGTGAATAAATAAATAAATGTAGTCTTTGATGATCCATCCAATATTTGGACCGACAAAAGCGCAGAGGGCTCTTACCTAGTACCAATTTTAAGACAACAGGCCTGAGGGTGCCCAGGTGGGTGCAAACCGGGCACAGGGCGTCGTCTTAGAGTCCTGTGTCATAGAATAAGGAATAATACTACGTATAGAACGGCAACTCTCCGCTCCCCACCAGCGTCTGAGCACACACAGATGCGCGTGTACGATAATGTCAAAATGTAGTGTCTGTGTAAAACGAGGTTTAAGTCTGTGTGAAGAGTAAGACTTCTATTAGTGATAGAAAAAAGGAGTAGGTATGTCAATTTTACCTCCTTGTAATAATAATTATTATTGTAGATGTTAGATTTATCACTTTTCATTTTCGTATAATATTCAACAACAAAAATGTATCTAGCTACTCATACGTATTACATAGATTTTATTTCTTAGGCCGACTCCTGCAATGATAAATTCTATTTTCGTAGTCAACAATGAAATCGTAGGTCAGTGCTAATAAGAAACACCGACAATCTCTATAGTTAGCTAGTCTGACATCATTCAGTTATCAGCACAATAGGTGTATATCTGCTTGAGATGGGTACCTTACCTACCTAGTCATCACTAATTTAAGAGCCACGCGCTTATCGGTGTAGCATTCTCCATTCTTGTCTATCAAAGACGAATTCCTTCATTTCCTTATAAGATACGATGTTCGCCTTCTCTTTAATCTGTTCCATGAAAGCTCTTCTTGGTCTTCTTGGTTAAACTTGTCGTGTCTTATTAAGTGTCCAATCATCTTGCCTCTTCTGACCTCAATAACTCTCAATATTTACCTCTTTTCCCTTACTCTTACTAGCACTTCCTCATTAGTAACTCTTTCAGTCCAACTTATTCTTTCCATCCTCCACCAACACCACATTTCAAAGGCTTCGAGTCTGTTTCTGTCTTTCTGTGTCAGCGTCCACGTTACCTACCTAGTAGAACATACAATTTGCTGTTCGCTTAGGGGCCATGCTAATCTTCTGTGTATCGGTCCAATTTTAGAATATAGAATAGAAATAGTTTATTATAAAAGGGCGCCACACACAAAAAAAAGACAACAACACCATATCAAATTTCCGCTCAAACAATTACAAAAAAGCAAGACAGATGTTTGTCGAAATGATCAGAAAGTGGTGGTGGACGTCCTGAGATAAAAGGGCCTCACTCAGCACAAGTCGCGGCGTGAACCACGACGCTTATATTATGTAGACCCTGTTAGGTGACGCACGAATATCGTGTTCCATACACACACATCAGGGGTATCCCTGATACTGGTATCAACTCTGAGGTTGATGAGGTTAGTGATCCACCTCACAACCTACACGATAGAAGAAGAATACTTCTACTTCCAAAAACCTGTATCTTAGTTGAAAAACAAGAAAACATGACTTTACTTAAGTCCAAATAGGTACGGATCCGGGCTACTCTCATTTCACTAGTTTCAGATTAAGTTACCTGCTTGAACAATAGGTTAATACAATAAAAAATGTGAAAATGTCACGAATTTCATTCAATTTATTTCAAAGCAAATATGATATTATTGAAACGAAAGCGTGAATAATTGTTTATAAATTGAATGAATGGATAAGAAAGTTTATAAAGGCCTACAATAAAGAGTAAAAAGTTTTTATTCTTTTTTGTAAATGCAACACTGCGTTTGTAATGTTGCGCGCTGCTGCGATAAATCTATTATCTTGATTTTATTATGATTCGGTCACAATAACTAGATTAAACTGAACAAAAAGTGTGTAAGAAATCAATTGAGCATTTCGTCACCGTTAGTGACTGAAAAGACATAGTATTACGTATAAAATATCTTATGAATCTTGCAATGTCAGGTAGCCTAGCGGTATGCTATGTAGGACGTTTTGACATAATAAAGTACAGCAATGGCAGAAGCATATATAAAAATAAAATCAATAAGTAGTTCAGTAATCCTATCTTTGTTAGTCATAAGCATAGGATGTTTATGATCAAAAGTCAAGTTAGCATTTTCCAATCGTCCTCCTACTCGTATAATGCCATCGGCTAAGAAAGGCCTAATTTAAGTCTTACCTTTAAGACATTACCTTTTAAGTAGCAACGCCTTTAATAAATATGGCCTCAATATATATTATATAAAAATAATTGTTGCTTGATATTTGGATCACATTATTACTTATACAGGGTGTAACGGAAGGGGGGGTATCAAGCCGAAAGGGGACAAAACTATACCTTATGTAGATCTTATCTGCAAAATTTCAATTAAAAAAAAAACACTTTTGATATTTTTTTCAATTTCAGTTAAAAAAATATTTTAATATTTCCAGCATGTAAAAAACGCGGCACAGCACTATTGAGGTCACTGTTCTTAATCCACTCAAATATTGGCACTACACAAATCTCCTAGCGCGTCCTGGTCGCCTGGTACTCGTGGCGCTCGCACGGCCGCGATAGGTACGAAATTCGAGCGGGCGGCGGCGGCTTTGGCGGCAACGTCAAAAGGAGTCGGCGGCCGATTGGAACAATCCGAGTCGGCGGCACGTCGGCGACTGCAACAAACAAGAATGACACTAAAGCATCTAATAATTGGAGTCATTTTGCTTTGACAACTATTCTCACATTATTTTATGACGTGTAAAATAAGTTAAAATTACCTACTTGTTTAGGTAAGGTATTTAATTTAATAGTAAATAGGAAAAAAAAGTGTGAAAGTGTGAGTAAGTAGGTAGGTAATTAATAATTAGACTTACGTTTTACAAGAAAGGTTCGAAATGTCGTCATCCCCGTTCGATGCACAGACCTGCCGCTTCATCTGTCCACAACACTTTCGAAGCAAAGTCTGGTGAGCTTTCCACTTGAACTCGGTACCATTCTCAGAATGCCACACGAGGTAAATAATCAGCAGGAATTAGCTCAGGCGTACGTTGCATGTGGTAAGGTTCGCGTGGTAGTCCTTGGGTTGGCTGCACGGCTAGTACGGCTTCTTCAAACTCCGGATCACGGGTCGCCGAGCGGCCAGTCTCGGATGACGCGTGGAAAGAGCCCGTTAAATGCAGTAGGCGATTGACCATTTTCCTGAAGCAATGCAGTGAAGGCAGTTGCCTGGCTTTATCAGCTGGTCTACCTTCTATGAATCGCTGATACAAGTTCCGTGCTTCACTTAAGTTGCCATCGCCGGCACCCACACACATCATCATTTCATAATAACCTACATTACTCAAAGACACCTCGAACTATCACTGATCACAGTTATCACAACAAATCCAAATTTCGAACTTCACTCCACAGATAGTAAACAAGCACTGACAAATAATTTGACAGTTTACTTTCGTGTGCATGTTTCTATCTCTTTCGAATGCTAGTATCCTGGTACTTAAGGGTATGTTATTTCTTTGTGCGCAATAAAATATTTTTATGGTATTGTTTGAATGAATGAATGTATTGTATTTTATGAAAGTAGGTACGTATTTTATTTGAACCTAGAAAAGTAAAAAAGTCGTTTATCTAATAAGGATCACCCGCGCTCACACTCTGGCACTAACACAGAATTGCCACGTTTCTTCGCAAATATCCCGCGCAATAGCAGAAGGCGAAATTAATCTGTCAATAATAAGACATACTATCACTCTGCCCGTATCCCTAATGGGGTGGGCAGAGTCACAAGAACATCCCATTAGCGGTACGAGCATGATAATTATTTATGTACCTATGTTATGATTACTTGTGGCTCTGTCTGCCCCATAAGAGATAAAGGCGTGATATTATGTATGTATGTTTGGTACGGGCATGTAGCGATACGAGCGTGTAATGGTAAGTGAAATTCCGCAGTCTCTGCCTACTCCAATGGGAAAAAGGCGTGATGTTATTGTTCACTGTTGGACAATACACGACTACAATTTAGGAAGGAAAAAAAATACAAAAAAAAATAATATTTTTTATCATGGTTAATGATAACTTTCCCTTAACAGCACCGCCATTTTGAATTTCGGGTGCACTAGGGCTTGCCGATCAAAAAATGACTATCGATAATCTATCCCGACCGAGAGTCGATCGATAGCAAGACTATTGATAACTCGGAAAGTGGGAACATTTTCGATTTTATTACCTAAGTGCAATACAATCGATAGTATCGTTGCGGATTAATAACAAACTATCGATAATTTTGCCCTCAGTCAGTAGTATTGCTACACTCCGATAGTATGGTTATTTTGAGTGGGCTGATTGTCTAAACTGAATTTCAATAACTCAAAAGTCCATGGATTTAGATTTTTTGAAAAGTTATTTTTTTATTTCTACCAATCAAAATCGTAGTTGAAAATGATTATGATCGATAATCGATACTGAACTATCGATAGTTTGAAACACTAGCGTGCCTTTTTCTATTCGCGAGCCCTGGCATCCTGGTACAGGGTATAAATCCCATTAACTGTCCCAATGCAATTTGCAATTCCGTGCTTCGGAAGGCACGGTTGGTCCCGGTGACTACTTACTCATGTAAGAAAGTAGTCATTACATGAGTCATGTCAGGGGCCTCTGGCGGCTCAATAGTTACCCTGACACCAGGGTTGATGAGGTTGGTAATCCACCTCACAACCCACACGATAGAAAAAGATTTAAAAAAATACTGTTATGTGTTTTTAATTCCTTGTACGCAATAAAGTATTATTGTATTGTACGAAAGTACTTATTTTAAGATTACTTTTACCATGTCATAGTAAAAGTATAGTTATGTTAGGTAGGTACTTTACTTGAGAAATTAATTTTGTCTTTACTATGTTGTAAACGTAACATTAATGTCTCGTTAATAAGATACACAATCACTTGCAGCTGCTCGTATCCCTAATGGGGTGGGCAGAGCCATAAGTAATCAGAACATACTAACATAATATCACGCCCGTATCACTAAGGGGTAGGCAGTCACAACGGTACTTGAGAAATTTATTTTGCTTTTACTATGTTGTAAATCCCCAAGGAATTCTAACAAGCCTCTGACGTTGCCGGCCGCCTCAGGGAGGCACCCCGTCTGGCCAAGGTGCCGGACCCGGTAGTTGGCGGCTCCTTCACACTCCAGTAGCACATGGGCCGCTGTCTCGTCCATGCAGGTTCTGCACAGGGGCTTGTCGGTGACACCTAGTGTAAACAGATGTTTGTTGATATCACCGTGACCACACAGCTACACCTGCTACCTGCAGCTGTTACCTGTATTAGTGGAGACCTCTTCACATTTAGAATTCTTTTGGAGAGACAACTATTGATGTTGGGTAGTGCCATCTTAGCCTGCCTGCATTTATTTACGGTGGTTCATAGTCTGGTGTGTTTGTTCATTCCCAAATACCCTAATACCGAACTAGCTTTATTTGCGGATGATACAGCCATCTATTCTTCGTGCCGTGGTCGAGTTATGATGACCGGAATTCTCCAACGCGCCAATGCCTTGGGCAAGTAGTTTCGCAAATGGAGAATCAAGGTAAACCCGGAGAAAAGTGCAGCGGTGTACTTTTCAAAGGGCTATTATAATACGTCACGGTCACGCTGTCAACTTAAGTCATCAAGATGTCTGGCAAGCCGATCCCTTGGGAGGAGCAAGTCAAATATCTCGGCGTAGTCTTAGATAGACGTCTTACTTTCAAGGCCCATATCAAACGTGTGCGCGATCGCGCCACGTTTGTAATGGGCCGTGTTCATTGTCTCCTTAACAAGCGTAGTAAATTATCCCTTAGGAATCTACACGACTTGCATCCGTCCGATCATGACCTATGCAGGGGTAGTTTTCGCTCACGCGAGTCTCTCTCAAATCCACCGTCTACAGGAAATACAAAATCGTTCGTGGTTCCTTCGCAATGAAAATCTGCACATTGACCTAAGTCTGCCAACCATTGCCCAATGGCTCAAATTAGTTTTTTCGATTCTGCTCCGCACCAACCAAATCCCCTGGTAGTTGCGGCTTCCGAATACATCCCGCTTAGGAACGGTACTGAATAGCATCGGCGTCCGAAGTATGTAATACGATCCCGACGACCCGATTACTCTAGCCATAGAATCAGCCAATCAGCTCGCGACAACAAACATTTCAGGACCCCGATACCGACACCGCCGGCGTGGTCGACGACTTCCCTCAATCAGCGCTTATCGCTATCGACTTACTAGGGTCGTTTAATTCTTTCAAATATTTTTCCTCTCAGACGACGCCCTGAGCCGAGGTTCGCGCCCAACTGGGCACCCTCAGGCCTGTTGTCTTAAACGTTGTACCGGGTGAGAGCCTTCAGCGCTCCCCATTTGTCCGGCCAAGTAGTTAATGTCATTTGCGGCAAATCTTCGATAAGTCACGTCAAAAAAGGTGTGTTTGTTGGCTGCTCTCGTTCGTAGCAGCGAGCGGACCTGTCCGAATGAGATCGGCAATATCGGTTCCGGACCGATGGCTGTTACCTCCCGTTCCCCTTCTGGCCAACTCGTCCGCCGCGTCGTTACCTCTTGAATCGCTGTGTCCTTTGATCCATTGTAAAGTGAGGTGTTAGTACTTGCACACCTTAGTCAGTGATTGGTGGTAACTGTGTATGAGTAGTAGTAGTTGTTTAGGGCCTGCAAAACTCTGAAAGTATTCTAATGAAACTGTCCCGTACCTAGCTAGCCATGAACGCATTCGCCGCTAGCGTGATGCCCATTTGACCTGGATGACGGTGTTAAGGGAGCCTGATATTACGTAATCATAAAATAAAGCATACTACACAAGGAGACGAGATGCATTGTAAAGTACATTTCTTTATCAACTATTAATGTAGGTAATCGACTACATTTTTGGACAAAACTTGTACAACAAAGTGACTCTGCCCACCTCAGTAGCGCAGTAAGTGTGATATTAGATATGTGTAATTACTTGTAGCTCTGTCTGGTCCATTAGGGATAAAGCCGTGATTTATGTATGTTCACATCTTGTTCTATCCTATTGGTTGTGAGGTGGATAACCAACCTCGTCAATCCTGGTGCGAGGGTTATTATTGAGCCGCCAAATGCCCCTGACATGGCTCATGTAACGACTACTTATTACATCAGTAAGCAGTAACCGGGACCAAAGCCCATTGTTTTTTTAACTATTGTGTCTGGAAATCTTGGCCTCACAAGGATGAAACAAAACAATTTAAAAAATATTGATTAATATGGCCATCACTGGCACGTTTACCCTTTACTAGGGCAGGCATAAATAAAAGAGGTGGTAGCTGTTCACTCAAAAGTTAAATACCTTGAACAGCTGATTGCTACGTAGTGTTGTGCAAATTTGAATTTATTACATGAAGACCTGGAATTCAATTGCTCATAACTAATGCAAATATGAATTTAGGCGGCCAATACTCTCGCATGTGATTTGTAGATAGTGACAGAGTAGGCACACTTCGGGTTGATACCCCCGTTCCGTTACACCCTGTAGAATTATATTGCTGCCTATATGATTTCTCTTTATTTTTTAAAGAATAATAATGGGTGGAAGATGTAATTGTGCCTGGGTGTAATAAAAAAGGTCATCATTTATACCCAAAAACAAAGATTAAAGATGCATATGTCTGTTATCCATGAAATTAGAAGGTTAAACAAAGAAAAATCTGTACAGCGCCATCTATATTGTTTTAGAGGAACGAAGACTGACGCTAAGCCGCCGGTGCCGGGCTATTATCCCAAATACCTCCACCAACCCGCAATGGAGCAGCGTGGTGGAGTATGCTCCATGCACCCTCCGGTTGATTGAGGGGAGGCCTGTGCCCAGCAGTGGGACGTAATATACGGACTGTTTATGTTATGTAGCCTGGAACGTCCCTCATTTGCTCCATAAATATAGTTATAAATTGATACGAAACTTTATGGTACGGTTTACCACATGTCACGTTACTTAGTTCATCTTGCGATGGATTTACTTCTGGCTACCCCAATTGGGATATATTCGTGATGTATGAACATAAAATACAGTTATTTTCTCCTTTAACGTAGTCATTAATTAATCCGGAACTTGATGAGTGGAACAAAAGTCAAAGCGGCCATTATATCGTATATATACCTACCGCTAGTTTTAGGTACACTCTAAAATACTTTTTTTTTGACGTGACTTATTGTAGATTTGCCGCAGATGGCATTAACTACTTGGCCGGACAAATGGGGAGCGCTGAAGGCTCTCACCCGGTACAACATTTGAGACAAAAGGCCTGAGGGTGCCCAGTTGGGCTCGAATCTCGGCTCTATAAATAAATATTTGGAAGAATTAATCGACCCTAGCGGGTCGATAGCGATAAGCGCTAGTTGAGGGAAGTCGTCGACCACGCCGGCAGGGTCGGTATCGGGAAAACTGTAAAATCCTGTTTACGTAGATAAGCTGAACGCGATCTATGTTTCTTATATTCGCTCCCAGTTTATCAAGCAAGCAACATTATTTACAAAAGTCGTAGCTACACATTAAACAAGATTGATCAATGACTAAAAATAGCCCTGCAAAGATACATATGACACGATGGTTGCAGTTGCAAAATTAAATTAAAACAGATTCGTGTCGACTAATTAAAGCCACATACAGCATGCAATATGCAGGTGCTAAGTAAATTATATACAGTCCTTACACAATAAAGATTCCGAAATTTTATTTATAAAATAACAAGTTTTTTGGAAGTGTTCAAAGGTGTTCTCTGCCTCATTTACCTACTTTGTAAACGACTTTGAGTTTGTGGTATTCGTTCTTTTTTATTATTTTCAAAATAAACGATTCTCTATTTATGTCAAGTACTTATTTACCTAATTACGAATTGCTAAATTACAAAAAACAGGGTATTAGTGACATCGTAACCAAAACTATGATCAAGTGGAATTTTCCATTGCCAAAGTATAGAATTGAAAATAATTTCAAAAACACACAAGAAAGTCATGAGTATTGCGACGGAATATTCCACTTGAAATCAACTCGGAATCCATCCCCCTCAGTATTCGTTGCAATGTCACTAACATAATATGATTTCGAATTACAAAACGCATTCTATTATTTTTAAATTTTTCAATTTACTTACCTACTATTTTGGTTACTTATTAAACAAAAAGAGTTTGTATATTTCAAAAATACACAGCCCGCTAACTCGACCTCTTAGCTAGCATGCTATGCCCTAACCCTGGGAACGATCCTGACCCGTCATCATAAATTGCCGGCACGATTACATACTGTTAGCTTCTACTCAGTCCTCGGTGGTTTAGTGGGACGCAGCCAACGTCCTGGCTGTAAAAAAAATACGAGATTCTATTTTAAAAGTAAAATTCACTCTTTTGTTTTAAAAAGTACATCGTGTGGTGTAGCGGGAAAACGGGTAAATTCAAATATGGAACGCTTGGCGTAATCGACTATCATTACTTATTTTGTTGTCTTAAAATTTTAATTTGTGATATTTAAATAGGTTCGCGGATATTCACGATTTACGAAAATAAGTGGTACTTCTTATAAAAGTACAGCAATACTTACATGAATTTAAGTTTTTTTTTAGGTAAGTTTAAAGTTTTTTCGTTGTAAATATAGAAGAACCTTAAATGATAAAGTACCTACAACAAAATCAGGTAAACAAATTATCCTCCTTTTTTGCCCTTTTGGTTAGAAACCACGTGTCAAGCCATTCAAAGTCACGTCTTCAGAAGAACGTGGTTACTTAAGCCAATTTAGCTGAGCAAATATCCACTTTAAATTGACCCCTCTGGTTCTCGCAATTGCTCTTTAAAGGTCAATTTTAATATTAATAAAACAGAGACGACGTAGGTCTTGCTATATTGGCTGTATACCCGGCCTACACTGATTCCGTATTTCCGCTGTCAACCCTATGTAAATACGAACTTTACAATATTAAATCGTATAACCACATATTGTAGAGTTCAATTTAGTATGGCCGTTAACTCGAGCAGGACGCAAACGGAAAGGATTTTTTAAGAAAATTGATGGCTGATGAATACTACGAAGGAAAATGCACTTTAGATCTAATATGCTTAAAGTTTCTTTCGGGTAGTATTTTAAGTCGAACGAAAATTGCATGTGACAAATTATATCGTCAGATAAGAATGAGTTCTCCCCAATTTGCGCAATCTTTGCATACCAATCCTTCTTTTGTCGTTTCACGTGCACCTCTACATTTCAGTAAAACGCAGAAATATTATACTTATTTATTTTGAAGTTAATACATTCTACACTATCACCCAGAGTCCTTCATTGCATGCAATTTCTCAATCAATCAAAATATTTTAGTTAACACGTTAACAGCAATCAATTATCTCCTGATATCCCTGATTCTTATTTTTATATACTTAATATAAATCATGAGATCCCGCCAGTTCTCTTATCTCTAAACCTGTTGTATGGGACATACCTAATAGTCTACCATTTATGGTCAGTCACATCTCTAGCGCGAGCAAACCAACGCGTCTCAAAGTTTGGGTCTTGTAATTTAATATAATGTCCTAAGTAATACAGTTCATTCAATTATTTGTGTGGGGTTTTATTATAATTACCAGCGCTCCCTACGCCTATATAGATAGACTTGCTACTTACTAAGAATACGATTCGTTTTTTCAGATAAATGCCACTAATTCTGCAAAATGGCAACATTGCGGCAAAGAAGAGGAGTAAACATAATAATAACCCTCTTATTCTATGGTATAGCTGATGTCTGGACTAGCTTGCCTGTAGATCTAGCTCCTGATGAAAAAGGTAAACAAAATATTACAAACATGCCTAAACAAAAAAAAAAATTCCATCGGTACTTTTAGTCATAATCGTACTGTGTAATAGAGACGGTAGTATTAATAGTAGAGAAGCCTCTCACTTTGAGGTCGCAGGTTTAAATCCAGCACAGGCCTAAACCAATAATTATCGAATTTGTTTTCGAATTCATGTTTGGATCGTAAATGATTATCATGTGCTCAGCGGTGAAGGCAAACATCGTGAGGAAACCCATATTCCCGAGAAATTCATTTCGGAGGTATGTGACCTAGTCTGTATTGGGCTGGTTTTCCTTTCGCGGGTTGGAAGGTCAGACAGGCAGTCCCTTCTGTAAACAAACAGGACCTGTCAAATCTGCAGGCTAGGTTGGACCTTGTGAAAAACGGGATAAAGCTAGGGAGATGATGATGAGTATTTATTAATTGTAGAGAAGGTGGCGGAATAGTTGATTAGGTCAGATCGCTACTAAGGTATAATCAGATGAGATCGTCATCAAGATGTCGCAGGGAAAAACGAATTAATGGAATATGCATACCCACATGTTCTTTTATAAACCAACATTCTTACTGCAGTTTCGATGTGATTAATATAATAGTCAGTGAAAAATTGCATTATATTGAACTTATATATCCTACAAGAAGACTACAGATTTACGCTAAAATAGACATACAACTCTGTTTTAAAACTGTCCGTTTATATAATATATAAACTTTCAAAATACAATTTCGATAGGGATAAGACGTCCACGATATAAAAATCTAGCTAAGTAATATCCTCTTGAATCAAACCGCAGATTTCTCCGAATGTGTGTCACTAAATGACGCACGTATGTACATTAAACTAAGGGGACAAAGAAAATTAAGAGCATCCTTTATCCAAAAATTACTTTAATGAATTCTAAGTGTCTACTCTAAAACACGCACTGGTAACTCTATAACATTAAATACATAGTTGATAAACTTGAGCTGTACTGTATTATTATCAAAATGCCTTCTTAAGTCGTCAGCAAAGGCAGTCGTGCTAAGGGAACTTTTGAAATAATATTCGTTTCGAACTATTCTCTGATACCAAGTTTTACTAAAAGATCGTCTCTCGTTTCAGTGTTGCCACCAACTACGTTATCCCTTACTTCGACATCGTTCACTTCATCAAGAGCGACGACAGTCAACGTATCATTATCGACATATGCTACAGTGATACCACCGATACCACCAAGTGATAGAGATAGATTTCTGACTTTCGCCGAATCGGGTCACCACAGGACTTTCATGTTTGCTAAGGATAACACGTTTATACAACTTGATGGAGATGTTATACAGAGGTTCCAGTTGAGGTAAGTGATGACTTCAAGGTGATCGACGATTTCCCTCATTCAGCGCTTATCACTATCGGCCTTCTAGGGTTGATTAATCCTTTCAAACATATATAACCCTCTCAGATGACGCCTGAGCCGAAGATCGCACAATTTTAGTATCGGGTGAGAGCGCTCAACGCAAATCTACAAAAAGTCACGTCAATAAATAAAAGTGATGATTGATAAAAATGAAAGCAATTAAGTGCATTTTCCACCACTTGTTAAAGCAAATCCAAACTCTCCTTGATGACAGTCAGCTGTAGCATTCACAGGATTGTCGTTACTCGTCGACTAAGATACTTTTACAAATGACAATTAAAATCGTCCCATTTTTCGTTTACTACACAGAAGTAAAGAAGCCCGTGTCTTTTCATTTCAGGTTGTGCAGAGAAATATCATTTAAATTCCGGACACGACTCCCCCATGGATTGTTAGTGTACCATAATGTAAAGAACCCAGTGTTTAGGATGCCACCTTATGCTCTGTATGTCATCGTTGAAAAGGGTGAACTGAAAGGTAAAGATCTAAAAAGACATTACTAACAATAACATAACATAAACAGAATAATATAAATACGTCCTACTGCTGGGCACAGGCCTCCACCATGCTGTTCCGCGGGTACTAATAATCTTCTTCCATCGTGTGGGTTGTTAGGTGGATGATCAACCTCATCAAGCCTGGTGTGCTAGTAATAAATCTAACTAATAAAATAGCATAACCCACGAGTATGTTACGAATTTTTCTGGAATCAGATTGACATAAGAACTAAGAAATTAGATACAGTCACAATACATAGAATGCAACTATGATAAACATTTTGCAATTGAAATGATGGTGATAAAGAATTAGATACAGAAAGAAAAATAGCTATTTTATGTGCGAATCTAATAAATTAAGTAAAAGAAATAACAATTTTTAATAAAAATAGCAATTCAACCCCAGGACTTTGTTATTTTGCAGTGGTGCACGTATTTGGCAAGCATCTTACGTCAGTAACGGTTGGTCGAGCTTTAAACAGAGATGAGTGGCACAGTGTGGTTGTCACTATTGATGTTCACGGTGCTAGACTCATAGCTAAAGTCGACCAGCTTAAAGAAGAAGTTTATCTGAAGGTCAGTAATAATAACATAATGAAAAGAGAGAATGAGGATTTCCATAATAATACCGAGAAAGGATAGAACATTCAATGCTGTTGTTATAATTAGTTGCAGAACGCTTTAAGTGATGGTAATATAAAATTCTTTTACAAAATTAAAATCAATCTATTTAAAATCAATAGCATTTTGTTTATTTTCCAGGGCTTAAGCTTTGATACGAACTACGGAATCACAGACAATCTAACATCGGTTATTTTAATAGGAGGTATGATACCTAAATATTTAATATTCATTTTTAAAAATAGACATAGATTTATAGACCAAAAAGCAAGACTAAGTAAAATCCAACACTAACAGTTTTTACTTTTCGTCTTTATGCGTGGAATACCACTACTACATTTTATTTTAAAATTTCATCCTCGCGTCTACAGGTCTTAGCTCAGAAGAGAAGTTACATGGAGTAAAATACATCATCGAATCATTTGTCGGTTGCATTAGTGACATGGTTCTCAGTTCAGGCAAAGCTGCATCGGACCTTCTACCTATCGTTCCTCTGATAGCCACCAAACATGAAAACGTCAAAGAAGGTTGCATCAATAAATGCAGAACTGTTGAAAACCTCTGCTTCAAAGGTTCTAGATGCATCAATGAGTATAATGGGTACAGATGCGATTGTTTCGGGACCTTGTATGAAGAGCAGCTTTGTGATGTATATAGTAAGTATTCACTTGTTTTTATGTACATCATAGATACCTGATACTGTTAATAACACTTTCATGTTTCTCTTTTTTTTCTTATTTTTATTTCAATTTACGAGTATTTTTGATAAGTCTAGCAGCTAAAATTATAAAAAAATATACTGTTACGATAAAGAAGTTTTTATGAATCTTTTTTAGTATTAAAAGCACTGATTAAGGTGATTCAGATATGAATAGGAATGCAATCAACATAAACAAATACTAATCCATATATACTAAAAATAGGTATATTTTTAGTATATATGGATTACATTATATTGAGTATTTATTTAATATATGTACGTATAGTATAGAGTATTTATTATATTAACTTTTAGGTATTTTTTTTTTTTTGTTGCACCATCCCGCATCCAAGCTATAAATGTTTGTTTCCTTTTGTTGGTTGCCTGGAAGAAATTGCTCTAGAGCAATAAGGCCGCCCAAATTGTACTGTATTCATGTGTTTTGTCTGATTGTTGAATTTTTAGTTCTGTGCAATAAAGTATATTTGATTTGATTTAACAAACTGTTTCAACATGCCTATCGTTTCTTTGGCTATCATTATATCGAATGCGCGCTTCCAAAAACCACTTTACTTGCGTCATCAAATCTAACTAAAGCAACTCCTTAAGTCGTAAAGGTTACACCGAAACGGATGTAACTGGATTACACTTGTGTTATGCAAAAGTCGAAAGCAATAACAATACTTGCTCTCAAAATTATGAAAGTAACGCGAAAGCCCTTTCATAAACGCAATCACAGAGATAATCTTCTTTAATAATCTGTCACAACTTTGTTTTAACTTAATTAACATCTTTGTTTATTGCCATGTTTTTTTTTTTCTTTTAATTGTATTAAAGTAGGTCCAATTTTAATGAGAATTTCACTTGTTTCAATTCAGATTGTTTTATTTTTTTAAGAATTTAAGCTTGATCAGGGTAGGATTATTTTGTTGTTGCTGGCAAG
Source organism: Pectinophora gossypiella (assembly GCF_024362695.1). NCBI lineage: Eukaryota > Metazoa > Arthropoda > Insecta > Lepidoptera > Gelechiidae > Pectinophora > Pectinophora gossypiella. The sequence goes on from NC_065417.1 coordinate 11,079,674, forward strand.
ATTTCGATTGAACTAATTACATTCGCATCTATCATTGCTAGCGTTATTATGTAACTAGTTAAGATAAGGTCAGAGAACTTGACTTATAACAGCAATAATTAATAGTTCTTTCAAATATTCATTCTCAAGTGCTGTTTACAATCAGAAAATTCATTGTATGGAATACGACCCTTATTTATATTTATATACTTAAACAGTATTTATATACTAGTTAGGGAAGCTGTTTGCCGACTACTGAAGCATTTACCTTACCAATTTGAAATAACTTTCCAGGCTACGTTCTCCAAAAATATACAGATGGTGCTTTACAGATTTGCCTTCGTTTAACCTTCTAATTTCATGGATAACAGACATATCCATCTTTTATCTTTGTTTTTGCGTATAAATGATGACCCTTGTTATTACACCCACGCACAACATATATTCCAACCATTATTATACTGAACAAAATAAAGAGATGCAATATAGGTAGCAACATAATTCTTTACATAATCGAATCCAAATATCAAGCAATAAATATTTTTATATAAGCTTTTGCCTCCGTGGTCTAGTGGTTAGAGCGTTAGGCTCACGATCTGGAGGTCCGGGTTCGATTCCCGATGGGGACATTGTCGAAATCACTTTGTGAGACTGTCCTTTGTTTGGTAAGGACTTTTCAGGCTTGAATCACCTGATTGTCCGAAAAAGTAAGATGATTCCGTGCTTCGGAGGGCACGTTAAGCCGTTGGTCCCGGCTATTAGCCGTAAAAACACCTCCACCAACCCGCATTGGAGCAGCGTGGTGGAGTATGCTCCGTACCCCTTCCGGTTGATTGAGGGGAGGCCTGTGCCCAGCAGTGGGACGTATATAGGCCGTTTATGTTATGTAAGCTTTTGCCATTATATTATACTTTTGAATAATTATACACTCGAGTAATGAGAAAATAGGTAATTATCACATTAAATCTGTACAACGCCATCTATTTATGGGGAACGTGGCCTAGAAAGTCTCTCATTACGATAATGCAAAAACATAAAAGTCTACCATTTGCCTTTACCAATCAGATGTGATAAGTCAATGTAATATTATGTGTTACATAACAGCGGCGACGGTACTCACGTTGCGAGGCTCAAGCTACGTGTCTTATCGAGTGTACGACTGGAAAGATAGAGTCCATTCCACCAACACCCGCGTCAGTCTACATTTCAAGGTAATACCACGTTTTGGTGGTCGTGAAATATGTGCATTTTGTTTGTACATCAGTCACAGCTGGTTTTGCAATGTTACAAATTCCTAGTAATCTGAGACAAACAGTAGGTACTTACAGAATGTTTCAAGCTCTTTAACACATAACCAAAATTGGAAAAAAACTTAATATGACAAATATATTAACATGTAAAAACAAAATGTAAAAACGCAACTCTCGCGTATAACTATGAATTACTTTTCAGACTCGCTTCGACGATTCAGCCTTATTCTACGCCAGTGGTCAGATAGACGATAAACATCATTACATTGCTCTATCAATACATCAAGAAAAAGTTGCCATTCAAATAGACTTAGGAGATGGGGCTGTAGAAGATTATCTAGGTATACACGTCAATAATAACCAATGGCACAACCTCACAGTCACACTATACGAGAAAAACGTATCCGTATATTTAGACGATATAAGAGCCCAGTACGAAATGCCAGGGGATGCTAAATACGTCTGCATTGACCCAGAAATTTACATCTGTGGAGGCCCTGATTTATACAAAATGAAAGGCTTAAAATCCTTCAATAACTTCGCTGGGAATTTAAAATATGTTTACTACAATGACGTATCCATTCTTTACGAACTGAAGCAACATAACCCTAAAGTACATTACATAGGTGTGCTAATTGAACCAGAGTTTGAGGAAATTGATATAGAAGTTATTCCGATAACATATCCTTTTGCAACGTCTCATATTTGGTGGCCGTTGAAACAGAGTCAGAGTATTAATATAGGATTTCAGTTCAAGACAAGCAAGAATATGGCAGTTTTAGCTTACAGCGAAATTACTTCTGGATATTGGGAGGTAAAAATACATTGTATACATTGCATAAGCAAATCTTACATTTTCAAAATAACATCCACGCAGTGAAACAGATATTTATATAATTACAGGTTCGAATGGTGAAAGAAGAAATACGATTCGAATTGGTACCTGATGTGGGCAATAATCTGGTAAAGTCAGTAAAATTTAATGTCAGCAAAGATTGGCATACTGTTGTATTGGATTACAGGAAAGGAAGAATTAAATTAACTGTGGACAGTCCACAAAACAAACCTGCCGAAATGTTTGGTAAGTAATAATAGTCAACTAAATACCTCTCTCTCAAGGAAATAAACTAATAATTATTACAAATTAATACTATTTCAGGATTAGACTTTCAACTACACGATAAAGTTGTCATTGGCAGTGGTCTAAAATCGGCTAATTTAGGGTTGATTGGGTGTATGAGAAATATCAAAATTAACGGATTGCTTATTGAACCAAGGCAGGTATTTATATCAAGTGTACTGTTAATTGCAGTGCTAAATGTTTAAGTTCTAAACAAACACATCTTTTGTTCCAGATATGTCATAAACACAGAAAGGGTAGTCGGCGAAGTAGCTATCGACGACTGCAGATACGTTGACCCCTGCACAAGACCGAACACATGTGAGCATGGAGGTATTTGCTCTGTTAGAGAAGACAGGGTCATTTGTAACTGTGAAAATACAGGTATATAACATATATTAATAGAATAAAATATAGAAGATGGATAAAATTACAGAAATTAATATTACTGTTATGAACTGTATTAACAAAAAAACAGACGGATAGACGATGGACAAGAAATTTATCCTATAAGGGTTCCTTTTTTCCTTTTGAGGTTCGGAGCCCTAAAAATACAGAAAGACTGCAGTGTGGTAATAACACTTATGATGTGTTTAAATCTTTAACAAGATTTTGTAATTTCTAGGTTATATTGGGCAAAATTGTCACTTCGCGAAATACAGAAAGACATGTGAAGAATTAGCACTTTTAGGCTATAGCAGAAACGATGTGTATCTAATAGACATTGATGGCAATGGTAAATTCCCCCCAGCGCACGTGAAATGTGAGTTCAGAGAAATTGAAGCCGATTCCTCTATCACAGTGGTGGAACATAATCTGCCAAGCCAAGTGGTAAATATAAATGCTTTTGGTAAATATAATGTTCACTTAAGTTACTTTTTCTTCTATCGTGTGGGCTGTGAGGTGATTTACCAACCTCATCAACCCTGGTCAGGGTTATTAATTATTATTGAGCCGCCAAAGGCCCCTGACATGGCTCATGTAACGACTAATTACTTACATCAGTAAGTATTTACCGGGACCAACGGCTTAACGTGCCTTCCGAATCACGGACCATCTCACTTTTTGAACAATCAGGTGATCAGCTGTGATGTCCTAACCAAACTAGGGATCACAAAGTGATTTTTGTGATATGTCCCCACCGGGATTCGAACCCAGGACCTCCGGATCGTGACCCCAACGCTTAACCACTGGACCATGGAGACCGTTACATAAGTTACTATAAGCTATGCATTATACCTGCTTTGAATAGGGTGATATACTTACTTAAGGTTCTCACTCGGCAATTTTAACTCATGTTTTTATTTATTTATTTATTTATTCATATATTGCATAGCTACATGTCGTATAAAATTAAACTAAGTCAATTTTAGACACACAGCACCCTGGATGGGCACAACAACTTATGAAGTTATTACAATTAAAAGATAAAGAAATATTAAAACAATAACAATATAAAAAACGAAATAATTAGGTACAAATGATAATACATGCTTACTAAAATTTTAATACATCAATTAGGCCCGAAATTTATTTAAAGTTAATAATGTCAGTAAGAATTCTTTGCTGTGAAATAAAATATTAGAAATCAATTATTGCAATTCATCAGTCATAAATTCATTTATCGAATAATAAGTCTTATTTTGCAACATTAATTTTAGTTTGTATTTAAAAGCTTATCAGTAGGCTCAGATTTGATACTCTTCGGAATTTTATTATAAATTTTTATAAATCTACAAAAAGGCCCGTTTCTAAACATTGCTAGTTTGCTCGGCAGCGAAACCAGTCTGTCCATATCGCGCAATCCAACAGTGCGAGTGCATACGTCGGAAACTCGTTTGAATAGATGTAGGTTTTGTCGCACGAAGATACCTACCTCCAGTATGTATATGCACGGGAGTGGCAATAGTTTATGTTTTTGGAAGTAAGGTCGGCAGCTAGTTGTTTGGCTGATGTTTGATAGAATTCTCACGCATTTTTTTTGGAGTACGAATAGAACTTTGGTGTCTGTGCTTTCCCCCCATAAGATGATACCATATCGTAGCCATGAGTTAGCGTATGCGTAATAGATAGCCAGAGCCGTTTTGAAGTTTGTATTTACTTTTATAGTACTTAGGGCGTATATAAATCGTGATAGTTTCGTTTTAATTTTTTGTATATGTGCCTTCCAATCAATGTGAATGTCTATTGTTATCCCTAATAAATTAAAATCCTTGACTTCTTCTATAGTTGTGTTGTTAAATATTAATTGTAGGTCTAAAGCTGATTTTTGAGGTGGGCGAAATTGAATTATTTTAGTTTTTTTTAGGTTAATTTCTAGGTTGTGGTCGGTGATCCAATTGTTTGTTGCTTGTAAATGTTGAAGCAATTGAGCGTTGCAGTCTTTTTTATCGCGGCATGATACTATAAGCGAAATATGTTGTAAAAATAATTAAAATCATGTTTTCATCTAAGCCTACCTTTCTTATTTGAAATAAATATATCTAGGATTTTCTACCACCTATTTGTAAACATCAACACTTTTATTTCAGGATGTTCGTTCATCATCAGGCCAAGACTTCAGCTTCAGAATCAAATACAGAGAATTCACAGCCGAAATGCTTCAGGAATTAATATCGCATTCTCTTTATTGTCGCCAGTACATCAAGTATGATTGCAATATGGCACCTTTGGAACTGCATAGTGCCACTTGGTTTATATCTTCTTCAAACGATGCTGTGGATTTTTTGGGAAATGTTTCTAGGTAATGATGGCTGTGTGGCCATTTCATTCATTGGATTTCTCTTTAAAATTTCAACTAGAATTTATTCTTATTCTTTCTTGTTTTATACTTAAGTACTTATATTATCATGTTTTGCATTATTGTATTTTCCACTAATAAATTTTGGTATACTCAACACACATAAAACACCCTACATAAGTACAAACAATATACATACAACATATTTTGTTTCAGAGGTTACTGCCCCTGTGGTGTTAACGCCACATGCGTGAACCCAACACAATCCTGCAATTGCGACGCTAATGAAAACAAATGGCATTCTGATGAGGGCACCCTGGTAGACCCAAAAAGCCTAGGCATAATGGAGATGTTCTTCTTACAACAGAAGGACTTGACTGAAGAAGCTCAAGGAAGAATCACTTTGGGACCACTGGAGTGTGTTGAGACAAGTAAACAAAAAAAATTTGAAGTTGAATTTTTGCAATTGAATCCGCATTCTATTTATTGGAAACGTAGGCTTTAAAAAAACACATAAGTAGAGAAGCAATTCATCTAAAAGGCAATACCTATTGTGACATTTGTTTCAATGAGGCCCTTTTAACCCTATATCCTTTGGTAACTGTTTTAAATACTTATTTTAAAAAGTGCTATAAATATTGCCAAGTCCTTTAATTTCATAGCTTTCAATGACAGAGCCATGTCTGGTGTGTTTTACGGTTCAAAATAACCCTAACATCATGTTCGATTTGGTCAGCTTTTTTTTTTAACGTGACTTATTGTAGATTTGCCGCAGATGGCATTAACTACTTTGCCGGACAAATGGGGAGCGCTGAAGGTTCTCACCCGATACAACGTTTAAGACAACAGGCCTGAGGGTGGCCAGTTGGGCGCGAACCTCGGCTGAGAGCGTCGTCTGAGAGGAAAAATATTTGAAAGAATTAATCGACCCTAGTGGGTCGATAGCGATAAGCGCTGAATGAGGGAAATCGTCGACCGTTTGGTGTCGCGAGCTGATTGGCTGCCTCTATGGCTAGAGTAATAGGGTCGTCGGGACCGTATATTACGTCTTTCGGACGCCGATACTTTTCAGTACCGTCCTTAAGCGGAATGTATTCGGAAGCCGCAACTACAAATGAACAGCCTATTTTTCCTTCCAGATACTCAACGTTACGTCGTGACTTTTACAACTTCTCAGTCGTATATAGAAGTGCCTGGTTGGAGAAAGGGAGATATTGCTTTCAGTTTCAGAACAACAGGAACTAGTGCTATTCTATTGTTCCAACCTCCTATAAGACCAAACTACCCTTCGTTTATGGTTGCTTTGACAAGTGGTACGTATTATTTATTTTACTAATTACTAATAATTGATGTACCTAAGCTTGTAATGTCTCAACGGCTCTGTAGTCTTTTGTATCTTAAACCATTCCATAAATAATAATGATGGAATAAGGAAGACGATAAAATAAATATTTAAATTTAGATTATAGAAATATCAGAAATCATTTCAACAATCAATTCAATTACAATTCAATTATTTGGAATAAGTATTTAGCTTCTTAATAATCTAAGGATTATGATTAATAATCTAACGATTATTATTCCGAACTAATCTTTAAATACTTACCAATAATCTTTAAACATGTCTTTCAAAAAAGTACTTTCATCGTTTACTACTATTTATAAATCAATACGTATTTATTATGATACGCAATACGTATTTATATGAGGAGCTCGGTGGCGCAGCGGTTAACGCGCTCGGTCTGCGATTGTTGAAGTAAAGCAACTTTCGCAAAGGCCGGTCATAGGATGGGTGACCACAAAAAAAAGTTTTCATCTCGAGCTCCTCCGTGCTTCGGAAGGCACGTTAAGCCGTTGGTCCCGGCTGCATTAGCAGTCGTTAATAACCATCAATCCGCTCTGGGCCCGCGTGATGGTTTAAGGCCCGATCTCCCTATCCATCCATAGGGAAGGCCCGTGCCCCAGCAGTGGGGACGTTATTGGGCTGATGATGATGATGATGACGTATTTATTTGCAGAACACGAATTAACATTCAATTTCACTCTCAACACTGGTACTACTAGAAAACTAGTAATAAATTCCAAGCGTAAACTGAATGGCGGAGAGTGGCATAAAATCTGGATTGACTATAACTTTTATCATGTGAGATTTATGTTGAACACCGAGTATCAAATGTTAAATCTTTTATTGGAAGAAGAATTTGGACCTTTCGAAGGCTCCATGTTTATTGGTGGTGCTACAGCGTAAGTTTTTATCTTAACATCCTGTTAGTTTTGAATGTCAGAAAAAGTATAACACCTACCTTTTTTTTTTTTGACGTGACTTATTGTAGATTTGCCGCAGATGGCATTAACTACTTGGCCGGAATAACACCTACCAGCAAAGCATAGTTTTAATTTATTTTTCATTTGGTTAATGTCATCAAGCCTTTGTACCCTCCTACAGGATATTATACTCCTTTTCACTATCGTTACCTACGTATACCTACTGCTTACATAAACATGCACATATCTTATGTTACCTGATCTACCCATATCGCATCCTTTTTTTCAGAGAACACCTTAAAAAATCTGCTGTAAACCAAGGCCTCATAGGATGCTTCAGAGGGTTAGTTGTAAATGGAGAAATCCTTGATATCTACAGTTACATGTCCGTTCATCTGTCTGAAATCATAAAGGATTGCAAGCCTTCGTGTGTACCTAACCCCTGTCAGAACAAAGCTATATGTAAAGAGTTGTGGTCTAGCTACGAATGCATTTGTAAAAACCCTTGGGCTCATTTAGGAACGCATTGCGAAGAAAGTAAGTATTATTAATTACATAACTTACAAATCTGATACTTTTATTGATAACATTACTAAAGAAAATATACGTTGACAGATATAAACAAGAAAGCGCTGACATTCCAAACACCAGAATCATACTTAAAAAAGAATTACCTCGTAGACAACTCAACGGATGCTGAAAAAAACAGACTAAAGAAAATGATGACCGAAAACGTGTTAATGAATCTAAGAACTTATGATGACAACTCATTAGTTTTGTATGCCAATGACAATTTGAATAACTTCATACATTTGTTTATACATAATGGAACTCAGATTATTTACCTATTCAACCATGAAAATGAAATAATTCAAATGAACGTTACTCATGAGAAAATTAACAAAGGTGAAAGTGTGCAAATTGCTATAATTAGAACTGAAAACACTACCACTTTACACGTTAATAAGAGAAATAGCACTATAAATAAAATTGCGAAGCTCTTGACCAACTACACGAACAAACCTTGGACAAATCCAGAATTAGGTAAGAAAAATACATGAAATGAATGCCTAAATACCCCGTAATCATATTATACTAATGACAACTTTTAGCCATTTTAACACGAAATTCTAAGATTGATAAAAACATGAATGACAAGATTATACTTCAATTAAAATAAACATGAATAGCCTATAAGTATACGTCCCACTGCTGGGCACAAGCCTCCCCTCAATCAACCGGAGGGAATATGGAGCATACCACCACGCTGCTCCATTGCGGGTCGGTGGCGGTGGTGTTTTTACAGCTAATAGCCGGGACCAACTGCTTAAAGTGCCCTCCAAAGTACGAAACTTTTTCGGATTCAAGCCTGCAATGTACTTACGAAACGTAGGAGAGTCTCACAAAGTGATGTCGACAATGTCACCATCGGAAATCGAACCCAGATCTCGAGATCGCAACCTTAACGCTCTAACCACTAGACTACAGAGGCTGTTATTTAAAATAAAACAAAAAAATGTTCTGGTCCAGAAATCAATCCAACAATGCTACAAAAGTTCCCTTTTAAATAATTTCAGAGGTGATCCGCCCACAAAGACCTCCAGCCCCACCAACCGATTACTTCCAAATGAACCTCGGAGGATACGACTCGTATTCTCTACACCTTGCCTCTAGAGCAACATTGCTGCCTCAAGGTGGATACGTTGGGTGTATTAGAGGCTTCAAGATTGCTGATCATGTTGTGGATCTGTCCAGAAAAGCTCAGCAGGAAGATGATATAGGTGAAACTTTGGTCTATAAACTATAACATTAATTCGAAATCGGTTGTACGTTTTTACAAATTTGGTTTCAGTAATTCCCTGGTTTATTGCTCAGTAATCTTTCATAACTAATCTTTGTTCGTTATTATACCTACTTCATTATTCTTACTTTGTTTACGACTCCCTTAGATTTAACAGGAGTATTGCCAGAATGTAACATGAAATGTGACTCTGAACCTTGCAAAAATGGTGGAATTTGCACGGAAAACTTCAAGAAGCAGGAAAGCTCATGCGATTGTGAACTGACGAGCTACTTTGGCGAATACTGTATGGAGGAGAAAGGGGCAGACTTTAACGGAGAAAGCATTTTACAGAGAAGATTTGTCCTATCTGGGCCCATTTGGAAGGTATTTTAACAACGACAAATAAATAAGATTTTGAACAAAGTATAATACTCACCTTTTCTTTCTTTTTACATACAAATTATGTTTATTCCGCAGGTTAAAATCAAACTCGCGTTCTCCAGCAATGATTTAAGACAAAAAAACACCGTACTTTTATTGGTCCAAACGGAGAATAAGTAATACGAAGAAAATAATTAATATCCTATACTTCTAAATCTATAAAGTTTACAAATACTGAAATCTTATTTCAATTTCAGGAGAAGTTATTACCTTCTGGTAGCCATTACACAAGATGGTTATTTGAAATTTGAAGAAGATCGCGAAGAAGCAGCGTATGGAGCTGAAGTAAAAAATAGAAACTTTTTAAATGGTAATTATAACAATGTATTCGGTTGTGGACTTACACCGTGTTACACACTATGCTGTGACTCGTATCAGAATTTAATGCAGCTAACGTAGAACAGTAATTAAAAAGAATATTAAAAAAGAATAAGTTTATGTTTGACTGTTGAACAATGAAACACAATAAGTGAAACACGACTAAGATTTTCTTGCAGGTGCTCGACACACTGTCTATTACACAAGACGTGGAGATGAAGCCAAATTGCTAATAGACAGGATTGAGGTACCTTTAGAAAAGTTGCCTCCTCAAGACCTCTGGGAAGCTCTCGATGTGGGGTCCAATGAAGTTCAAATTGGAGGCTTGAATACAACTGATCCAAGACTAAAAATCTACAAAGGATATAACGGATGCCTTTCAAGTACGTAGACGTTTTAGAACTAGTCATTTTTAAGCTCTAAGTTCTATAACTAAATCGAGACTGATTTAAAACACTAACCAATCTCTAAGCCGCTAGGGCCTAGCTTAACAGGATTCAGATAGAGGTTTTGTTAACTAATGAATATATCGAAGAACAGCAATCTTGCTTGTGAATATTGATGAAAATCTGATTAGGTACTTACTTACATTTAATGAAGCCAATCATTCTACTACATTTTCAAATAATAATAAGAAAACACTAAACACGTATATTATGCTAGCACGCAAAAATAGCTCAGCAGTGCTGCTGGTGTTACGATACCGTTTGTCACATTCATATATTCTACATTCATCAATGCCTATACAGATATATTCGTGGAAATAAACAACCAGAGCAGTATGAAGCCTTTAGAAGAATACATGCTATATACTCGGTCTGATACTGAGAAAGTGAACGTGGTGAATGCTCAGGGAGTGAGGAGTGCCCAGTGCTCGGCAGACTTCGACGAAGCATGGCCTGAACATGATCAGAGCACTCATAATGGAAGCTTCCTCATTGTAAGTGGATTTCAATGCCTAAAGGATCATTGCATTCGAAGCTGTTGTCTTAAATAAACTTTCAGCACCATTTGTTCATCTAAGGTAGTGAATGCTTTCTGACCCCCGAGATAAATTTACAATAAGTCACGACAAAAAATTAATCATTGTCTAAAGAGCAATAATATTTGTAAAGTAAGTATATTGCGAAGGTATTGTGTAAGTCAGAATTAAAACAGGTGGGTTCTACCAATTTCAACATGTCTACAAAATCTCAAAATTGATAGCGTTATTAGCGATTAGGTACACAAATTGTCCGAATACATATAAAACTTTGTCGATCATCTACCCACTTAAACTAGATTATGAAGAATGTAGAATATTTGTCACAACTTACCAAATTCTTCTAGAGCGTTGATAAGACTTGGGTAGAAGACCCACCAATAAGAATTCCATACGATTCGCTGTACCAGCAACCTGATGATGAAGAGGAGAACACTGATAAAATATTCATAGCACTTATAGTCATATTTGTACTGGGATTATGCTACACTGGATATCATGTAAGTACTGTCCTTAACGGCACGTAGTAACTATTACCAAATTTATGCTAGCGGTCTACATAAACCTCCCTTATGCCTGGCGTACCTACCTACCCTAGGCAATCTGCGAAAATACTTCACAGAGATTGGCAAATCCTTTATACCACTTTGACATGTAAAACTCCGAACTGTCGAATCGAAATATTTGGTCCAATGTTCGTGGGTAGTTCAAACTGAGACGTATTTTACAGATGTGGCGAACGAATAAAGCGCACAAAATGCGTCTAGAAAAGGAAGAAGACGAAAAGATTATGAGAGACAAAGAAAAAGCTACGAAACTTCAAGAACCTAGAATTTCTTTCGGTCAAGTAAGTATTTTTCTATTACTAGTTAGAATCACCATACTATATGCATGGGATGGGGAATGAAGGTAAGACCAAGGTGTATTGCAGTTACAGCAATCTTCATAGTCAAACAGTAATAAGTTTCTATATTTGCATTTCCAGCTCAATAAAGATGATGACGACACGAACAAAGATGGAGAAAAGAAACCTAACGGTGTAATGATTGACATGATTCCCACTGTTATAATAGAAGTTCCCAACGATGATAAACCTGCAAGTAGGAGAGGGTCATTGAGATTTAAAGGTCGGTAACAAAAATATTAAAATATCCTGATCCCCTTTTTTAAAATGCCTTTTAATTAAAATGTATTGTTATGACGTCACTATTCATTTCGTAGATATCGCGGATAACGGTTGGGAACCATTAGAAGAAAAAGATGAACCATCAGATAATGAAGAGGAAGAATCCCAAGAACAAAGCGACAGTAAGGAAACTGACTCAGAGAGTGACGAATCTCATGAAAGTGAGGAATGTGATGAATCCGAAAAGGAAAAAGAGATAGATGAAAGCGCAGAAACTACAAAGGAGAATAGTTTGGTAATTACTTAAGCTAAAATAATCATGATAAGTAATTACGTACTTAGATACCTAATTAGAATGATGTCTAATTTTACAGAAAAAACATCGGTCAACAAGGGAGCTTAACAAAGGACCGCCGACATCGACATTAACAACACAACTTCCATATAAAATTGATGAAGATGGTTCGAATGAGATGTTAACATCTAGCGCATAGTTTTATTATTGTTTTAAAATTTATTACAATAAACATTTTATATTGAAATACAATTTTGAGTAGTTGTTTTTACTGCAATCTTTTCACACCTCAATTTCATATTATAATATTTGGATTTGTAGCCGAAATTGTAAATATTGCTAAATTACATTAATGTATGACCCGCCTTATTTTAAAACAAATTCGGAACAGTGGATGTATGCCACTAAAAAATATTTGTCTATGTTTTCCAAGTTTCCAAGTCTTTGACTGGCAACATTTATCTGTGACAGTCACTCTGTTCTTTATGCCTGATTTTGATTTCCGAAGTGCTCTTGTAACCTTGTCAAAATATATTATGGACGAAATTGAAAAGGAAAAAATAGCTGCTTTGCCGTCTCAATTACTGGTGACGACAATATGTCATCCTATGGAATATGCGAAGGTCCTCATCCAACTTGGTTACGAGCCACTTCCGCCGCGCCGGTCCACTACTCTCTTCGGCCGCCCTGCCATGATATTACCTAACGTTTTCCAATACATCAAATACATCAAGCAAACAGACGGCTTTTTGGGTTGCTACAGAGGCCTTTCAGCAAGAGTGCTCGGGTTAATTGCATCCAGTCAACTTACATCGAAGGTAATATACGCGTGTGGTATCGACCTGCCAGAAATCAATGATCCCCCCAACATCATCACGGATGAAGAGCCGAAAGCGGAAGACTACATCAAGCTCGGGCGCCGAGATATGATCATGCACACTGCCGCCGTTATCGTATCATATCCATTCCATGTTGTGTCAGTTAGAATGATGGCATCTTTCATTGGAAAAGAAGAAGAATACTCCTCATTGATAGGCGCAATAGTGTCTGTATATAGAGACGACGGAATACGCGGCTTTTTCAACGGTATAATCCCTAAATTGTTGGGAGATTTAACTTGTGTTGCTGTCACAGGTGTACTGGCATACTATGTAAACAAATATTTGGTGAAAACTAAGGATTTAAGATATTACACTGTTCCATTGCTAACATTCGTAACAAGTACTGTTACTTATCCGCTAGTAGTGGTGTCTACTTGCATGGCTGTGGCTGGATGTAGTCTGAAAGCAGGAAACCCGCCGCACATGCCTAAATACCCGTCATGGCAATGCTGCTGGAGAGACCTCGTAAGAAATAAGCAGCACAAACGTGGCTCATCCCTAATCTTTAGGTACTACATCGCACCAATTGCAGCCATGCAGTAGGTGCACAAGTTCAAAATTACTATTGCATTTATCTATTAGCCTTTATTTGCTAAGTGTTGTTCCACTCTCACCAAAGTAGATTTCAACCTCTTAATAGAAAAAAGTAAGGTACAACAGAATGTGTAAATAATTTAGGATAAATGGTGTATCATGTGGATATTCATTCTGCTAGATTGTTGATTGAATATATGGTTATAATATTTAAATAAAATAATTAAATTAATTTTGTTTATTAATTTGCTTAATATACATTTACATATTTATTTCAACTTGGCTAAAGTCTGAACTTTAATAAACTCATCAACTAATTCTCTCTTCAGTGTTGCAATGGCTCTTCTGTATATAGCTGGTACAGCTTGAATGCTGCCATTTTCTGTTTCAAACTTCATGTAATCCACCCATACTTCAACATTATCCGTCCCATGATATTGAACGGAACACTCATAGCATTTCCTAATGCATTTTGCATTGGGCTTCTCTTGAGATTTTTCAATATCAATCATAACTTTGTGAAGCTCAACCTGAGTTGGTGGTGTTCTGATCAACTCTTCATACAATTCCCTGGCTGCTTTTAACCCTATATGCTCATACATTTTCTCAAGTAGTTTTGGTTTAATAGACAAAAGAGTAGAATTCTCACAATTCTTGAATCTTTTGTAGAAATTCTGCAACTAAAACAGATAAGAGAAATGTTTAGTCATGAAAATCAGCACAATGGCTCAATAACTTTGATAAGTACTAATTTACAGTAAAACAAAATTTCATGTTGTTATTAACAAATATTGAAACTCCAGAGAAGTAAGTAGTCGTAAGTACTCACCATATCTTTAGAATCAATGTTATCAAGTACTAGATTCCAAAGGTGCAAAGTATCATCAGATTTCAATACTTTGCTTGCGTCTTGTAGTACAGTGAGGACTTTCTTCTCATTGGATTTATTTAGCTTTAGCTTCTCTTCCCAAATGTATCTGGCTTTTGGATTGTACTTAGAAGCCGTGTCTAGAATCTATAAAAAAATATTATTACTTTAAACTGTCCAAACCACTATGCCCAGAGTCTTAGCGAATCGCAGGATATGAGATGCCTTATACAGCTACATTATGGGATAACCTGTAACAATAAAGGTTGCCCAACAATGGAAGGAGAAGCCTCAATCGACATCTAATACTGTAGAAAAGAACTGCTGAAGATGCAAGGACTGATTGCACCTTTATAAAGAGAAAAAAATTGTCCATCAAAGTAGTATTAAGTCTCACTTCCTTATAAGTAGTTTATTAGTTTGATATAAGTAACTACATTCCGAACTAATCAGTATTAGACAAACATCATTTTTCTACTAACTAGTTCAATCAATGTATAGAATCAATAGCATCATTATTATAGGACAATAAACAGATCATAATATTAATAAATATGATGAATTATTATATTTATTACCTCCATCAACTCATCCTGGGATGTTTCATTCTCCAACTTCAACATTTCAAAGCCAAATGCAAACATGTCTTCTGAGAGCAGTCCGCTCTCATGCCCATTCAACCATGCATGTTTCACCGCACTCAATTTCTGGACATCAGTACAAATTGATTCACTGACTGAGAGAAGTCCATGAATATATTTAGTGCATAAATTATTTTCTGGGAACCGTTGCAAAGCCTCTTCATAAACAGCGACATAGTAGTTTACTTCCTTTGAGAAATTATTCTCATCATCTGTAAATTCTTCTATCTGTTCCCAGTGGCAACCCTGAAACAAAAAACAAAAAAAAAACATTTATTATCTACTTTATTAAAAAAAATAAGTCACTCACTATAGTAATTATGACTATAGTACACTATTAGTTGAGTACTGTGTATGTAGTACTACATTCACACTACCCTACACACTATAGTGTACTGTAATGAAAGTTTATTTTTGTACTTTTATTTTTTCCTTTCAACTTTATTTTGTCATGTGAGAATAGTCACAGACAGATGCCTAAAGTGCTACTGCTAAATTAGGCATCAAATACATTTATTTCTTCATACAACAGACATCTATTTCTATATCCTAATTCTAAAAATAATAAAAGCTCACTCTCAACTCCATGGTAGCGATGTAACTCCAAACCTCTTTATTACTTCGTTTTTCCCATATTTCCCCTTTGACTTCCTTTGTATTGTCTTCAACGTCATATTTAATTGTAATATCACACAATTTGAAGAGGAATGATAAATCATTGATATTCTCTGCTCCATTCTTCCATATGACATCTGCTCTTTTCAAAAACTTAGCCTGAAAATAATTGAAATTATGAACATTTAACCCATTGTAGAAATAATTAACAACTATTGCTTAAGATGTGCTACACAGAGTATAATAAATTCTTGGGGCTATATTTTTAATTAGTGTTTGGCATGTACTGTAGTCTCTTCTTCTTCTATTGCATCGGTTGTGAGATATGAACCTCAACCCTGGTGTCAGTATTATTTAGTCTCTAGTATCAAATGGCAGCAATAATGTAAAAAGACTATAATAATTATTGCTTTCACTTATAGGTAATAATAGACCTAAATAATAATATACTTTATTGCACTTAACAACTAGTTACATCACAAACAAGAAATGGACGTTTACAAGGGTGGACTTATCTCTAAGAGAGATCTCTAAGGTAATGTTTATGGGCCAACTCACCCTTTCTTCTTCATCCTTTGTCTTGAAAGCCAGCATTAGTTCAATTTCAAACAGGTCCAGGTAAAGAATGTCTGATTCAGGATGCCTGTGGATACCTTTGAGGAGAAAACTCCTTGCACTCTCCAGGTTATTCTGTTCCTTACTCTCCCATTTGGCTGCCATCTGCCACATTTTTGCCTTATCTCCATGAATCTGAAAGTAACAGGGTGTTAAGTGCCTTATTTTTTAGTATCTTTACTTTCAAAATAATCTTTGATCAAAGTAAAGACATTTTATTAATATTCTTACCTGTAGCATCTGACCAATGATGCCAGAGACAGCAGAATCGAACCCAACACTCCTGCAAAACTTGATGTACTCAAAATACACCTCCACTTCATTTTGATATCTGTAAATGAATTGCTTGAACAATTTGTTCAATCTTTTAGCGATAGCATACTCTAAATCTTTTTTCTTCTCTCCTAGTTTGTGCATCTTGCGTCTGAGCGAGATGTCTTCAAGTAAGGCAAGCTCGTAAGCAATGTACTGTACATAGTCGTCCTTCTCTTTGATTCTCCGCTGCACTTTATACTCGAATTCTTTGCGTTTTCGGGATATTTCTCTGAAAAGTAAAGTAAAAAATTAACTATTATTAGCCTGCAATTTAAATAGTGAATTTCGGTAACGTAATAATTAACACGTTGTTACAAACGATTTCAAAACTTACTTTATTTCTTCTTCATCATACAAATTCGTTCTTCGCATCTGCTCTAACTCATTTATCATATCTTCTATACGTTGATTCACTTGTTCAGCCATTTTTGAAGATTGTTTATTTTCTCACTTACGAACTAAATTAAAATTAAACTGTTTTCTGTATTTATAAACAACAAAACCGACCGTGCAAAAGATGCACGACGTGAGTTTTTGAGGTTATGTATGCTGTCACTGTCAGATTATGTAGGTGGCTGTTCGTTTCATTTAGTAATTAATCACCTATATTTGAACTAAGTGGTTCAAACTTTATCGTGGTTCGTCACATTACCTGAATATCGCCTCGATTTTTATAATTGAAATATTTTTTAAGGCTCGTATAATTTACAAATGCTTTTAATACATTATGAAACGAACAAACCTTGGCAATGGAAATATTATACTGCCATATGGAAAACTTTGAGCATGGAAAACATGAAGTATACTTACAAACTTTACTTTCGAAGAGAGAAAATAAGAAAAAATAGAACTGTACAATTTTATTTTATAAAAGCAATAACAATACGAAAACATGTTATAAAGTTATTTATTTTATAACACTCAAAAAAATCATCTTATCTATAATATTATTTTATTCAAAGATTCATAAGAAATTCACTCTTAAAATCTAGAGAGTTTATTTACAAAATAATTTAATTACGGTAGATTTTTCTGTTGTTGCCGAGTATCAATATAATTAATTTCATTATCAACAAGGGAGTATGGATCATGCTCCACCGCGCTGCTCCACTACGGGCGTGGTTAGCTGTAAAAACACCTCCACCAAATACAAACAAGTTTCACAAAAATCAGACCTAACTTTAAGTTGTAACCTCATTTACTGTCAAATTACACTGAAAAATCAAATGCTATTGAGTAAAACGTGAATATATTACGTGTTATACGTGTTGTTTGTTGTCTGTTATGATATCACCTAGCAGTAAACTTAATAACGCCTCCGTCACAATGTTCAATAATGCCTCGTCCTTTGAAGCAATTAAGCCATGTCTTAGAGAAGGATTTGAAACTATCTCTTTCCTCATCTGTTTTCGACACTGGCGTGATGTTTATCTCAGGAATACACCTTCCAAAGTCAATAGCTGGCAACCACACTTGGAAATCCGAGTCCGGGGAGTACTTAAAGATGTCTTGACAGCCTTCTAAGTTGATTTGAGGTACAGGTGGTTGTCGTTGTAAGAGTTTCTTCAATGTGATGAAAGTTAGAAGATTGTTTTTCAGTGTCATTGTTTGCAAATGTTTAGCGCGTCCAAAGCATCTGAAAGACAAAAAATAGACAGATATCAAAAAGAGGCAGGGTGTCTTTTGTTGATTTGTGGTTGTGCCAACTCTTACAGGGATGCAAGCGAGAGTTATTATGCAAAAATAAAGCAAGCGGGATTAGATTTGATTCTTTAAATTTCCGCTAGTATATTTCGGTCTCTTGCAATCACCGTTGGTTACAAATGGGAGAAAGTTCGATATAGTTCGAGTACTAACCTGTACAATCTCATGAATTGTCCATCCACCAGCTTACAATTAGACAAACCAAACCTCCTAATCTTTAATTCCTTCGCTGAATCCATGAATGACGCTATACACCCAACCACATTCCCCTCCACACCTACATTATCCAATTCTAAATCTGTCAATAAATTCGGATTCAGTGATCTCATTAAACAACCTACAAATGGCATTTTTACACTATTGTTGCTCATATCGATAGTTTCCAAGCTTTCAAAATTCATATTTTCATTGCTTTCATTTATAGCATTCTCTGTTATGTTGCAATAATTCATTTTTAGCACTTTTAATTTCACATGTTGGCATAGTTTTTCTATATTTTTAAATCCATCATCTGATATAGGGTTGCCACTTAGGTCTAATTCTTCTAATGTTTGTAATACTGGTCTGGTGGATTTTTCTATCATATTTAATACGATTTTCGTTCCTTCAGCTGTTATGTTGTTCATGCTTACATCTAAATGGGTTATATGTCTCATTGTACATAGACATTCGGTGAGATATTTGACTCCGTCGTCTCTTATATTGTTGTCTGATATCATGATGGCAGTGATGTGTGTTTGGTGGTTTAAAGCTCTGAACAGAGGCCGGATTTGGGAAGGTGCTAAAGTTTTTGAGCCGAGAGCGAGGCGATGTGTCGTGTGACTTCTGCCTATTGCTTGCTGTATTTCTTCTGAACACGCTGAAAAGTTAAATAAATTATCTAAGTTTTGAAACATGTAAATATTCGTTGGTAAATAGAAAACAAGTGTTGAAAAGTGTCCAGGGTTTATTTCGACTGTTTTAATTGGTTAACTTCAGGAGCTAATAAAAAACCTAGAACATGTTCACCTTGTCACTTTTTCAAGGAATGTATCCTTTTTAACATCATGGTCAATTATTAAGGGCGATAAGCTAATACATTGTCAGTACCATAAGGTTCAAGTATAGGAATTACGGATTTGAATTTATGTATGTATTGGGAAAATAAATCAATTTTTAAAAGTGCCTCAATGCCCTACCTCAATGGGAAATAGGCGTGATCTTATGTACGTATAACTCACCAATTCCCAAAGCCTCGCAGCATTCTAGATACCGCTCATCGGCGGGGGATGCTTTCCAGTTGGTGATGCAAGTTTTCAGTTCCGGGGAAGACAGGACTAAGCTCAATGGGTCATCTTCCGAAAGTATTGCACCATCTGACGTCATTAGACTGAATACTGGACGCACGCCTGTCAATCTGAAATAATTTTTGATTGTTTTTATGTAAAGATTGTAACTTACTGTTAGATGTTTGTGAAAAGTTGATGTAAGTACTATTTTACAAAAAGGACCAAGTATCGTACCCTGCGTCAAACTTTTGACGTAGCATGTCGGAATAGTATACATGGAATGAAATAAAGCTCAAATACTAATACGGCATTGTTGCAAGCATCAGGATATGAAAATCTTCTCGAATGTTTGTAATTTGAAATGAATAATATAATTTTATTTAATTTAGCCTTTGAAAATGTACGACAAAATAAAGGTTGATTTCTACTTACTTGTAATATCTCGATTTCACCTCGTCAACCAGCCAACTGATTGTCAATTTGTTTATCGTGTCTAACTTTAGCGAGATAAGCAACACTTTGTCTTCTACTTGGACCTTCACAGCTGCCGGTTGTACAATCTGCGTCTGCATTGGCCTTCCACTCTTCGACGGTTGAACAATATTAATAGGCTGTATCACATTCATTGCTGGCATTATAACAGGGTTTATACTTTGTACCACGTTAAAGCCGTCATTGGAGTTGAAAAAGTTTTCACCGGAAGATTTCCTTGAAAACGATCCAGTAGATGTTTGTTTTTGTTTCCGCGTTGCAAACTCATTGTCACTACTACTGTTACTCGATTGGTCGACATCGTCCTTTTTCCTTTGAAATCCAGCTTTCAATAATGTTGACTGCGTTTTCCATCGCCTTCTCATATTTTCTCTACTATCTCTAGATAGAGTATTGTTAAGTTCCCTTGTTATATTCCTCATAGAGTCTGAAGGAGAAACTTTAGGACACATATTTTCGTTCCTCTGAAACTGATCACTGTCTGAACTGTTATCGCTTACATCTACAATGTCGCTGATTCGTGACTTCTTCGTATTTATGTTAGATCTGTTACTTTCCAAAAGCGGTTCAGTTAGTTTATTAATATTGTCAATTTTCTCCTTGATATTCTCGTATGACGGTTTTTTGGCTACAGTAGTTAATGGGTCACTGAGTTTCCGTTTTTTATTCTGCTTATTAATTCCTAAATCATCATCAAGCCAATCATCTTCAATTTCATCGGCAGTTAATAAAGCCGGTTTCGGTTTAGATTTCCTTACACCTTCGTCTGGCGAGTCAATTATATTTCTGTTTCTAAGTGCTGATATCGCTTCTCTATAAGCCTTAACACCTGAACTCTTATCTTTCTTTGTTCTAGAACCATCGTCAGAAGAGTTCGAGTCGTCTGAAGGAAATGCAACTTGATTTCTTACATTTTGTGACAAGTCTAAGTCATCATCACTGTCATCGTCAATAATATTCCGTCTTTTCGCTGGAGATA
Source organism: Pectinophora gossypiella (assembly GCF_024362695.1). Taxonomy (NCBI): domain Eukaryota; kingdom Metazoa; phylum Arthropoda; class Insecta; order Lepidoptera; family Gelechiidae; genus Pectinophora; species Pectinophora gossypiella. The sequence continues at coordinate 11,100,885 of NC_065417.1, forward strand.
TTAAGTCTTCGATCTTACTCTTCATTTTTGACGTACTAGGTGGTGTTACATCTTTTATAGGCTTAACGGGAGTTTTTGATTTGGACCTATTTAAAGTATCCATATTGTTCTTGTCAACGTAACCATTTATTTTGTTACAAATATTTTTATACAACACTTCCTCATCTTTAGTAAGTATGGTACCAGTTCGCCATTTTTGTAGAACTTGTAAGGGTGTTTCGCCATAGTCAGTTTTTAGAGACGGTATTGCGCCTTTTTCTAATAACAGTTGGACTACTTCTAAGTGGCCATTGCTTGCCGCATCGTATAGAGGTGTTATTCCTGTAAATTAGGTTTGAAATTTTACTTTTAATAAGTTTTATACATGTTTATATAAACACAATATATTATTGTAGGCACATAAGACGGAATTCCATTTACTACGATCCTAACACACGACTTTCACTCTCATCAAAATCTTCATGCGTGTTTGTCAATTTAGAGTAGGATCGTAGTAAATTGAATTCCGTCTTATGTGCCTACCCGAAAGGGAATGGCCATCTATATGGTATGTAATAAAAATTCACACTTGCTAAAGTGAAAATGGACGAATGCCAAAGTCTACAAAATAAAACATAGTTTGAGTGGCAGTATAGTGTTTCAACAAAATTCTTAGTACTCAACTCACCATCACAATTGACGCCGCCTCTATCGTTAACGTTAGCACCGTTATTGATCAATATATTAGCTACCTCTACATGTCCGTGGATACATGCTTCGTGTAAAGGTAGCCAGCCCGCGTTGTCTCGTATATTAACTGGGTGCCCCTTAGCTATCAACCTTTCTACTAGCAATTTGTTGCCTGATATGCATGCCTGAAAAATATGAATCGTACATTTACAGTGAGATCATTATTAACACTTTAAATAAAATACCATATTGTGAGTATTTTCTGAGAATAAAATACAATTTTATTTTAGTAAAATAAGTTTGAATTGCAAATCGTTAATGTAGAAAAGGAATTATAACGGACCCAAAACGCCACCTTGCGGCACGCCACAAAACTCTATAGATAAAACTTACCACATGCAACTGTGTTTCTCCCTTCATATTCTTCTTGATGGCAAAACCTTTCCCTCTCTTTCGGGTCTCGCGTTTCGTTTCCGTCACTTCCTCTTCATTTGTGTCAGAGAGGTCTAAAAATATTTAAGTACTTAATAAACAATAGAAATTAATAATTTCATAATGCTGCTTTAAAAAGAGAACGATATTATTTTCTGGTTATTGGCACTGCTTCTTCTCCTCAGCCGTACGATAGTACGTCCTAAAGCTTAAATTATATGATTCTACCGCATTATCGAATATCGAATGGCGGTTCTGAGTGACAGACAAAGATAGTAGAATAGGAAAGTGCGATGCAGTATGGCCAGATTATACACAACTCTAATGATCCTGAATATTGTTTTAGTAGGTAAAATCTACATATGACGTACCTGTAAGATCATCTAGACATATATCGTCACCAATGTGCGTCGTATCTTCGTCCCCACCAGTAGAGCTCTGTTCATCCTCTGAATTATCTAAATTATCAAAATCGTCATAGCCTAACACTCTCAGTTCTGATTTCGTCTCCTCAATTTTGTCAGTCTCAAAATAGTCTTCTTGATACTTTAACAAGGTTTTCAGAACACGAATTTCGTATTTCTTTTTGTCCCAATCTTGGGCCTGCAAAGCGACAAATCGATTTGGTAAATTACTGTGGTGGATCTAAAAGTTTGATTTGGCTTGAAATGGTAAGTAGTAAAGTATTCAGAAAGTAGAATACTTATATCTATTTAATTTGAGATTCTTTAGGGGCGATGTAACGTCCGGGCCTTTGGGGACCCAGATATTTCAGTATTCAGCTCAATAAAAGATTAGATATTTGTTAACTCACAGCTTTCCTAGCGTCAAGGCAAGCTTTTTCGACTTGGTGATATGGTTTCTTAGCTAAGAATAGTGCTTCGGCGATATTGTACAGTGTAGTGAAAGCCTCTTTAGGTACATCCTTTATCAGTTCATATTCCTTTTCATAATACTGAAGAGCTTCATTGTAGCAACCCATGTCCTTATAGGTTTGATATAAGCTGCAATAAGGACAAAAATATATTATATACAATAGGTAAGTTAAATTTGGGTTCTTAGAATAACAACATATAAACTCTTACCTAACATAGATAGGTATAAGCGTCTTCCCACAGTCGCCAGCTAACTCAGCATGGTCCAACATCTTCAAATAATACTCCACGGCTCCAGCGTAGTTCTTCAGATGACAAGCACCGTCTCCAAGTTTCTCATAGAGTTTCTTGAAGGTAGTATGGTCAGTGGGGTTGGTTGAAATGAGTAGGTCTTCTGTGTAGCACATTGCTGCAACTGTTTTGAAAGGTTTTGTTTTATACAACAGATCTACCACCAGGTCTTTCCATGGTTTCATACAAAATGTGAGATAAAAAAGGATCGATCCGCGTTATCACGACGACGTTACCTCACTCAAATGAATGTCAAACATTGGCTTCCGTACTTTGATAGATCTAATTCATACCGTGCATTGAAGCTATTGTAAAACATTGTCTTTATTGAAATATAATTGCTAATTGTACTGAACTAGTCGTTCTGTCAAAAAATACATACATAAGATCACGCCTATTTCCCTTTGAGGTAGGCAGAGACACGGAATTCCACTTACAAAAAAAACTATTACCCACCACCACCACTTCCATGGTTTCAAAAGGTTAATTTAATACATTAATACAAAACATAATGATTAAGTTTTAATCATTATGTTTTAGTTCCTCTCCAGTCTTGATGAGGTCGGTTATTGACCTCACAACACACAAGAGAGAAGACTAAAATTTTCAAGTAATATAAGAATTGTTTTTTGTGATTTGATTTTTTTACTATGTGAACATACCATGACGTCCAAAAGATAGCAGTATGTTATTTAATCTATATCTTAACAAAACAGAAGAAGAATATAGTTTTATAGGTATAGTTTAATGTAACTTAGCCTTTATGATTCCACTGCTGGGTCTCCTTCCTCTTTCTTTAATATAGTTATATATTATTTTTTATTGTAAACCAGATATTGATTTTAGATCTTTGTAGTTTTGATGTTATAGGACTAACACATAACATTAGCTCACGAATATATCCCAACTGGGTATTTGATTAAATATTAATTATAAAATGCTAATCTAGAAATAGAAGCCAGTCTAAGGGTGGCTTGCGTAAGGGTCTTTAAACAGTGGCCCACTAAACATGTTTAAAGACCCTTACGCAAGCCACCCTAAGAAGATTAAAAATCAATCTCATTTTACCTTTCGACTTATTTTCTAATTTTATTTATGAATTAAGTAACAATGAGAACGACGTTTGACCGCTTTTATTGATGATGTCACAGGACAGTATATCCGTACAAACTCCATAGAAAATTTTTAGTTTTGACATTTCGTAAAAAAGTATGTCATTTGACTGGGGTAGTCAGAGGTACAACCATCGCAAGCTGCACTAAGTACCCACGGCTCACCAAACTTTCTGTTAGGCCAACATGGTAGGTGCTGAGCAGTATCGCCGTCTATAATGGTCGAACCAACTATGACAACTATATTACGTTGTGTATTTGATTTGGCAGATAAAATATAGCACAAAAAGAGACTTACCAACTTTAAGATTGGACTCAATATTTTCTCTCTCATCTTCATCAGGGGTCTTCATTTTCCAAGCTTTTAGTAATACTTGTTTAGCACTCTGATAGTCTGACATTTTACACAAAATGTCTGCCTTTGATGATAAGGTCTCACACATTTTCAACACCTGAAATACAGCAATAATTTAAGATTATAAATAGTCTATTGTCTTCTATATATTACCATTCCTTTTTTATATATATATTTTTTTGTATTCTGTCTCTTTTGTTCATTTGCTTCGATCCTGACACTCTTCTCTTGCTTCCTCAACATTCATCAATCGTTTCATACATGCACGCCGGTTCAGAGTAGATTGTACTGAACCTTTTCTAAGGACATTTCCAATTTGGTCAATGAACGTCCTTCTAGGACACTCATTGACACTTCATACAAAGGACCTCATTTTACTCAGACACTACACATTGACATTATCAACATGTGGAACTATTTGTGTGACGTCTGAGGGCTGCCAATAACAATACCTAATTTAACCTTAGGTAGGTAGTACTACTTACGAAAGATGATTTTATAACAATCAGTTAATCATTATTTACCACACTAATCACAAACAAGAAATTTTGATCTCAAGCCTTACATAGACTAATTAATATCTATAGTCTTACCTTATCTTCAAGCCTACTGGCTACTTCCAAAGCTTTGTTCAAACAGCTCAATGCCTTAGCAAAATCTTTTTTCTTATTAGCATGAAGCAAAGCTGCAGTGGTGTAACAATTATGCAGAACATCAAACAAATCTTGATGGGAGCAGATGGTTATAGCCTTGTTTATACAATCCAGTGCTTTGTCGAAAAAACCAAGGTGTTCTTGAACTACACCAATGTTTAGGAGTAACCGGGCTCTCATGTCCATCAGCTCATGTTTGTTTATTTTTCCATTTAGACTGTAACAGTAAGTTTTTTTGGCCTGACTTATTATTTGCCGTAAATAGCAATAACTAATTGAGGGCTATCTCTAATAATTAGGATACAGTATAGAATAACATGTAATTAAAAAAGCCTCCTTGAACGCTTATATTATAGTTTATTTATTCAACCTTGGACTATCAAAAATATGTGTAAGAAGGCAACCGACTAAAATTGTACTTCTTAGTGGCTGCAAGTTGTTAACCCTATCGAGATGAAAATCTATATTTTATATTAATATTAATTTTGGACTATGCACGTATTAAATTAAATTTTTCTGAAATAAAATTATAAAATTAAGTTTTTTTTTATTGGAGGAGCTTATATGTACCTTGTAATAAAACTTATAAGTAAATAAATGCCAATTGACAAGCTACCATAGATGTTAGGAAAATTTTAACTATATTTTGCAGTTGTTAACCCTATTACCTATAGATGACAGAAGTGTATCTATAATTCATAATAGGTATATCCCCATTACCTCTCACACAATACAAGACTCTTCATGAAGGCTTTCTCTGCAGCTTTCAATGAGGTACTGGCTTCATCCTCATTGGTGGAGCTTTGTCCCTGTAGTAAGTATATCCGTCCAAGAGTTGCCATAGCTCTCTGTTCTTCAACTAGATTCTTCAACTCCTTTGCCACAGCTGTGAATTGAATACAAGGTAAACTGAGCGCAATTCTAAGAGGATGGACATTAAAAATTACTTAATAGCGTCACGCTTGAATCCGCGAAAGGTTCGGCAGAGGTGTATATATATAATACACCCTAACTATAATACTCAAATGCACTTACATAAGTACTAAAAATAACTTTGAATTGAAAAACTTTAATAAACAGTACATTGGTTAGAGTTACTATGTATTTATATATTTTTTATATTTCATGGAGGTGCTTCGAGTTTGAAAACAAATAGTGATGTTTCATTAGGTTATGTAGGTATTACAACTCACCTAAATGTCGTTCTTCATACTTCAAAGCTTTATCAAACTCCGCCATCAACATGTACATTTCCCCGATCATCCTGTTGCAAGTGCCCCACTCCATGCGGAGTCCCAAGTCTTTACATATCGACGCTTCCGCCTTATATTCGTCAAGAGCATCACTATATCTATTCTGTTTGTAATAAAACGTCGCCAAATCATTACATGCCTCTGCAAAAGCCCTCCTGTTGCTACCATTTAGAGCTTTTTTCTTCCTTCTCAGGAGTTCTGAAATAAGTTGATGTCAACAACTTACGAACACTGAACGACAACAATGTAGTTTCGATGTTTAAATAAAATAATTTTCACTTACTTTCTTCTTCCATTACTAAATTGTATAGACTTGCATAATAGTTATTTTAATGGAATTAAAAAATAAAGCTACTTTCTTGGAGAAAGGCTACTTTTCTAAGAATGAAAGCAAAAATAAGCGCCAGAAACGCCGTATGTTTTTGACACAAATGTCAATAAAGAGAAAAATGGCGCCGAAACTTGTGTTACCAGTACATGTATTGTAAATTATACCAAATATATATTATTTCACTAGTTCACCATGTTCACTACAGGATAGTCAGGATAATCCGTCGAGTAAGAAAATGACCGATTACCAACCAAGGTGTAGTTTGAGTTTATTTTATATACTTACACGAAAATCGTATTTTTTCCCAAATGGTACCTAATACGACAAGAAATTTCAAATTGATACCTTCACGCGTTCTCGAGAAAATGGACCTTAATGAACCGACGAAAGGAAAATATTTTTTTTCTTTTTCAGGTTCTGACACCCAAAATGTAAAAAAGGTGGGTGGTAAACGATTGTTGTATACTTTTGCCTCCCGTTTACGGGTAGTATAATGTCTCATTCTCCTGCTAGAATAAAGTTTTACTGACATTTTTTTTTCAAGCTAAATGTAATAAGTTGTGTGCAAAACCAAATCGAACAATGCATTTTTTTTAATTAACAATAATTACTATCTTACCATTTTTAGTAAAATACTGGTATCATCTAACTTTCGTTCAAAAGTTTATAAACGTTTCGGACTTTTACGGCAAAAAAATAATTACAAAAATTGATCTATATTCACATTTCCCTTTAATTATTTTGTTTCTGCATATTTTTTCTATAAATTATTAAATTTTATTCTTTTCAAATTCAGAGAACGTATGGTATCAAAGACCTTGTATAGAATAGACGGAGCATATTTAAGACGAAAGAAAAACATAGGTTTTGTCTTTCGCACTCATGTGAGCCGTCATAAGTTAAAAAGAGATAAATATACTATCGTCGTAACGTTTTTTGTACTCGTGTAGCGGGTTTGTTATAGAAACGTACCTATAGTATATGTTTTTGTATCAGAACCACTAGTGCCGTTCCATGTCTTTATCGACATTATTATTGGCTAAATATTTCATGTTAGTCCAAGATCTAAAAAAATATACATTACAAATTGAATGATTAATTAAATACAGAAATAACGACCTAGTATCCATACCTGGGTGGGTAGAACCACAAGTAAATTAGTTAAAACGATACCTATTTGTACCCTGATAGAAAGATACCTAAGAAGAACCGTACGTTGCGGTGACAGATTCAGAACCACTTATTCAACGTAATTATCATGGACAAACTAATACGACATTGCGGCCACCCTTTGGTTGCTATAAATCACATACCTACCCTTTTATAAAAATTAAATACACGTTTTTCATTGACTTGACCGGAAATCGAATCGGCTCTCGATACAAGAAGTAGACGACCTTCTAGTATATTTCGGGGATTATCTCAATGCGATTAAAGAATAAAAGCAAATACTTCTTTATAAGATTTTTATTCAATATAGTTAGAATACAATGACTACGAAGCACTGAACAATTCCGACTTTTGGTGATAAAAAAAAATATTTCCTCTTGTTCACTTTCTTTAGAAGTGTATAGTGTCGGCTCTGGTCGTTATAACTTTACCTGCAAGAATGGCACATATTAACGTGGAGCACACAAATACACAAGCATTGCATGTTTACACATTGCACATAGAAGGAATAATCACAGGTAATTACAAAAATAGTTATTCATACTAATTATTTATAGAAGGAATAACCAAAATAGTTAATCATACTAATTATTTTGTGCAATAGAGAATATTTGTATTGTATTGAAATATTTTTTCCATGCTAATGTAGAATACAAAAACGAAATAGCTGCAAATTTATCTATAAACTTATAACTAAACTTAAACTCACCTTATGTGAGATATGTGAGTGAATATTGTTGGTACTGCATCTCTATGTAATATTTTTGTTTGGTATCCTGCTCGATAGAAAGCAAGATACATCGAAATGTAATTAGCACAGGCTTAAATAAGGAGAAGGCGTCCTTCAGAAGAGAGAATTATCTCGTTTCATGGTCTGAATCTAATTGTTTCTTAATTTCTTGTTTCGTAAATTAGGATATTTAGGAAATCTGGAAAATACAATATCTTTATGTAATCTTCATCCAAATCGGAAACAGGTCGAAAAATAAATTAAACGTGAATAGAATAACGCAACATGTAGATGTTACATTCAAACATAATATTATGTTATCGATATCAAAGGACAACACTTCTTATAATACTTTGGGTACATGATCTGTCAAAGCTGATTAACGTAAAATGTGAAATCAATTATTTGTACAAATGTGACGGCTTTGCTGAAAATATGCGTCTGCATCGTGTTTAGGGCTCAATAAACTTTACAAAAACCAGACCAGGTAATGTATTTCTTGCACACAAACATGTATTATGTGGTCGATAACTTACCCATGGTGAGACATTGTTTGATCGTTCTCCATTATAACACCCATTCTACTCTCACAACCAATAGCTACGCAAGCCATGGTTCATAATGAATAACTATTTCACAGATTGTTTATATAAAAAGTTAAAATAATGTCCCAAAACACCAAAAAACTAACGGCAGGTTTGGTATCCAGCTGACTACCACAACATCTCAAAACGGTAAACACTGACGTTCTAGACAGCGGTGTTTGTCTATGTTTGTTTCTTTTTTCCACAGAGATTGTTGCCATAGGGAAGAAAGAGAGCTGTGATAGTTTGATCGTCACTCTAAAATATTATCCGTCTATTCTATACAAGGTCTTTGGTATGGTATGTAATCATAACGGTTTGACAGGCAGGTGGCGCCCATAACATAAATGTTGTACTTTAATGTTGTATGCCTACGTACTTGTTTTGCTTGCTTTTATTTATAAAATAAAAAGTAACGGGCTGGTGATTTGTGTTTTGTTTTGAATTAGTTCTGAGACAATCAATTACTATTGCGATAATTAATTATTGTAATTAGGTGTACAGTGCCACAAAAGGTTTTGTGATTGAAGACCGGCCGGCCGGGCGGTGTTCACTCTGTAGATTGTGAGTAATTTTAATCAATTTAATTTATTGTTTTACTGAAAACCTATCTATTTAATTTATTATCTTTATCTATACCTAGGTACCTACTTGCATTTTCAAAATTAACTAAAAAAACAATATTTGTGGGTCTGGGTAGGTACCTACCTATCTTAGTTGTGATAATTTTTCCTAGATGGTAATTAATGTACTAAATATAATATCTTGCATGACTGTATGAAAGGCTGGTATACATATTTTGATGATGTGGATTGAATCTCAATATTTATATTTTTTTGATAAGTACTAAATGCCAGTAATAACATTGGGATGATCTCTACCCTGATGAGGATCTTGGGCATGAATTTGAATGTGTGTCTCTGCAATCTATAACAATAATATAAAATGCGGTATAGTCCAAAATAGAGGTAAGTAGGTACCTACCTACTTGAAAAGCCTGAGAAGTCATACTTAGCTACCTAATCACTTAATAATAATTTAAGTAGGTATAATAGGTAAAGTAGATAGGTAGTAGAATGCCATGGTCTCTGCCTACTTCGACGGGAAATAGGTATCAACTTATTGTTACAATATTCTTCTCTCATGTGGGTTTTAAAGTCAATGACCAACCTCATCAACCCTGGTGTTAGGGCTACTTTTGAATCGCCCCTGGCATGATTCATAGCCTACCTACTTACTGAAGTAAATGGACCGGCCGGCCTGGACCAACTACCTAGAGAAGTTTTGTCTGTGGAATAGGAAAATGTTGTATAAAATTCAAATTTGGCCTTCCAAATTTAAATTAATAGGTATATGCATTATGCCAGGGGAGACTTTATGGACTCTATTTGACTATTGAGAAATCGGTCTGGAGTACAATACCAAGTGCTGTTAGTTGACTTGTGTAAATTAATTATAACTTAAATGTAGTTGTCTTTAGTGTTGTATTTAGAGAAAAGTTTATGTATGTGGTTTTCATTGTAATACCTTATATATACGTAATACCTAAGTACCTACTTGAATTTTTATACAAAGTTTCAAGTTTAACATCTTGCTTGCATGTGTAGATGCGACTTTTTAGTCTATCTAGCAGCCGAAATTTCTAGACACAATAGTTAAACAATGGGAAATTGTGAGTTTCCCTAAGCATGGATGAGTGCTATTTGTTAATAGGATTTAATGTTTAAAATCCTTGAACTATAAATACTTACATACTGTAATTGCTTGAAAATATTATAAATCATTAATTAATACATAAGTAGTTCATATCTCGGGTCGAGGAGCCCGGTGGCGCAATGGTAAACGCGCTCGGTCTGCGATTGTTGAAGTTAAGCAACTTTCGCAAAGGCCGGTCATAGGATGGGTGACCACAAAAAAAAAGTTTTCATCTCGAGCTCCTCCTCCGGGCTTCGGAAGGCACGTTAAGCCGTTAGTCCCGGCGGCATTAGCAGTCGTTAATAACCATCAATCCGCATTGGGCCGGCGTGATGGTTTAAGGCCCCATCTCCCTATCCATCCATAGGGAAGGCCCGTGCCCCAGCAGTGGGGACGTTAATGGGCTGATGATGATGATGATGAGGTCATATCTGTTCATAAAAAAATGAGCAATAAATATAGAGGACAATCATGGTCCAACATTATACCTATCTCAATTCCCAGTAAACTAACTTTATTTTTTCACCAATCAAATAATCTTTCTCAAATACTTTTGTTCCATTAAATCAAAACACAAAGATGTCTACAATGTCTTGAATAAGTACTGTATTATAAAGAACCTTGTATCTCGTTTGCTGTGACATAAAGTATGTCTTATATCTATGATGTAAGACGAACATTCCTAGGCTTAGCCGACACCCCGGCGCCTCCACAGGCGCCACTGTTTTGACCTTCCCCGCATTGCTGAGGGGTTCGCCTGGACGAAAACCCTTATTGAATTACTTCAATTATAGTCCTACATATACCCTTGTATGTTACCCTTACATAATGGAATACCCCATCGCGGAACGCTCTATCAAAACGGTTTATTTACACAGCAATCAAGCTTTTCTGCTGTAAAAAAATAAACAGAAGTCACGAAACTAGTCAAAATGTCAATATAGATATAGAGGTCAATGACACTACTCCGGCTCGCCTAGAGTAAAGAAAGCCGGTTTATTGAGCCATAAAATTATTGCCACAGCGACTAAGATGCACGGCTCCAGCAATAATATCGGATCCTTCTAAAAATATATCCGTTCCCGCCTCGGAAACGACAACTAAGCGAAATTCACCTGTGAAATGCTCGCGGCGTTCCCAACATAAGCCAGACATGAAATCGGCCGACGAACCGGCAAATCTAGGCCAAGAAAGAATATTGCCTGTACATTTTTACCTGCATATCCACGGCAAATATCCTGCTTTACAACGTTAGCCAAATTAAAAATGCTTAGTCAAGCGGGATTTAGGCAGTCGCGTGTAACCACAAACTATATGTCAAATATAACCAGGCGAGTATGAACAGCGTGACGAAAGATATACAATTTGCATTGATTATGGAAGGTTTTAGTGCACAGACCGCACCAATGAAAGTAGGCCTCCAAGAAATAAGACAATTGCAAAAAACATGGATTACGAGGAAAGATCTGTTAACAATAGTTGCGCGGTCTGATACTTGCGATGCAAGCATCAGATTTAATGCTGCATTCGCGGAACTGGACGCATTTGGTTACATCTACATGAGAGCTAAAGCATTCGAACGGTATCAAGATTCCGGTTTTAATTAAAATGCAGTGAATCAGCGAGCGACCCCCGCTTTAATTTGCAATTTGCCTAAAATTCACATAAGACCGTTAGTACGGTTCATGTTTTGTTCAAGTTTGTCAAAAAATCTAAATTACGGGATATGAGTTTTCCACCGGTCATTGGGTCATTCCTTGGGTCTTGCAGAATTCATGATAACAAACGCTGCCTTTTAATGAGTAGAATTACTTTCAAATGTAATCAGAGTATGGATTGGCATATAAAATTTATCATCGACAATATTTTGTCTATGTACTTACGATGCGACGTAAAGCATAACATTTTTAGTAGGAAATTTATGGCAGCATAAAAGGGGTTATCTTGTGCAACCCCGCGTTATGGTGACCTATTTCCTCCAGTCCATAGCGTAATCTGTGCATTAATATCGGGGAATGAATGCCTGTGAACGCACGAACGCTTGCCATGGCATGGCGCAACGCCCAGCTTGTTCAATACTGTTCTAAATTAGAATTTACAACTTTTTCCACACGAACGCTTCAATTAACAGGTTCAATTAATATCATGGTATAAATCGCCCAGAGCGTGAATTATTAGAAGTTGCTGAAGACATTTTACTACTAAGTACTCTCTAGTATCCCATTGCTCAACGAAGAGTTAGATCTGTTTACAAGTGAAGACTACTAAAGGCGTTACAGCACTTACAGCGTAGATGGTATGTTGAAGTAGTTTACAAGTCGTGCGTGATGATCCTCGTTACTGCTTTTAAGTTATCTACAAAGACTGTAGTTAAAAACTTTCAAAAATACATTATAGACGATTTATAAGTTATAATATTGTTGGTAACGGTATGAAAAGATAAATATTTCCTTTTTTGTTTTATGATTGTTTTAAAAGCTGGTCGGTAGAGATTTAGAAAGTTTCTATAGACTAACGGAACTAAGTCACTGTTTTTTAAACAATCAATTCAACAACATTCAAGTAAAAAAACCTGTGTCTTCCATTTGAATTCGAAGTTCCGCAAATAGAATGCCGTTAATACTGCATCGACGTACCCCGAAGCTTCGCTCTCCATTCACAGTTACCAACTGAAAAATGCCGAAAATACCACCGCGGAGCAACGTCCGCGGCGGAAAACTCAATGGTTCTATTATGGACCTCATCTATTATGCATTTAGAGCCCAATACCCCGAAAGGACATAAACGAAAATCGTTACCCGCGCACCAGAAGTAGAACACACGACAGAAGTCGAACCACATCATCTGTTTATGCAAATTCGGTGTTCAAGCGAGAGTATCAGTGAAAGGTAATCTTGATTGAATCTTAAGAACATCAATGCTTCGTTGTAAACCATCTAGTCCGCTTCATTGAGGCCGGTTTTTAAAGAAAACCAAACAACAGTTTAAAACCGTGTGGGCGCAATGGTCACAACACTTTTATCATGTAATTCCATCTACTATCAGATATTTTCGAAACTCGCAAACCGAGTTGCGTGTCTCTTTTATTAATGTTAAGTTATTCAATAGCGTTTGTAAGTAAAAATATGTTAAACAAGTTTTAAGGCCGCTTCCAAGGAAGTGTCATTACAAATTACAATATGTTGCAGGGTGGGTCTTCCCACGCGTTTAGGAGAGTCGAGTTTATGTTTACTCTTTGAAACAACTCTATGTATTTGAAAGCCAAGTATAATTAGGTGCATTGTTATCAAAGCGATGTAAAATAAATTCTAATGTCTGCGTAACGTACGGAGAAAATCGCACATCGCTTAATATTTAGTTTAGCAATTATTCAGTGAGCTAAAACTTTGACTACTAAGTTACGGAACTCTGTCTTCGAACTTATAAAGTCGTGCCGTTGTCACCACAAATTGTTGCTCCCGCACGACTATGTTTCTGCACGTCTGAAATTATAGGAATATAAAATTAATATGTATTTTACAGTTGATAATTGTAGTATTCGAGCCACGTACCTAACGTTGATCTCGTCTACGTAGGAAGACGAACTCTCGTGAAGTTAATAAAACACGCCAGGAATTTATGAGCAAAAGTTCCTAAAATAATTTGAATAACGCTCTAAAGCGGCGTATGAGATCAGAGATTACAGTGCAACGTTCTCGGTGCTCCAAACATGGCGAGTGGATGTCACCGGTTTCCCGTTTGGGACTAATAAATGCGGGCCCGTTGACTTGATAGTGGGAAGAGAATAATGTCGAATTATTATAGTCAATTAGCAGTGGGAAATAAACAGTTAAATAAATTGCTTCCAAAAGGTCTGCAATATTGGAATCGTGCAGCAATTAATCTTATTTTCTTACCGATAAACCGTTTCCAAGTTACAGTTGCATTTTTCGATGTTGAAAAATGTGCTTTGTACATGAACGGAAAGTTCTCGCAATGCGACCGACAGAGCTTTATTTGCCATCGGAAATATCCTAAGTGCCGGAACACACCTGTGAACAGTCGAACTGTGAGCGCGACGGAATTAGGGCTAGGTATTGGACGCACCGTGGAGAAATGGACGCTTTAGGGGGTGACCGACTCCGAATGTGAACAGCCTTTGTTCACTGTAACGGCAGCCATGCGGAACTAGCTCAATGACTTATTACCTATACCTAGATTGAATTTGAAACAATCACCTGAATATTCGGCTGGATAGCGGCGTGACATGGGTTGTTAGCCAGCTCCATTTACCCATTACCCATTGCCCTAAATGCACGCTCCGGCTGCCACCTGAGTTTTTCAGCTCAGAGAGATTGCATTGAAAGCAGTGACTGCAGATAGCATAATCCATTAGTCGCCGCCAGTAACAACGTTACGTTTCGTCACTGAATTTACATAGACCCGAGCGGTGGAAATGTATTTTCATTTACGCTTAAATTCTATGCAAATTATGTTTCCGCGGTCCAATTTTGCGAAATAATAGGCGCTCTGACAGCGACAGGTTGCATTAAGTAATTGTTCAAAAAATTTAACTTAACGATTATCATAATTTTGCAGCCTGATTTGAATATTGTGGACCGAATATCTCTATGATTGTTGATCGACGTAGACTTCCATGTTACAGTTCACCTATCGGTAAATGGAATTAGTTCATAAGACTGTCCTTTGGAGCGTGAAATTGGAGAATCGTTAGTTGCGTGTACTTTGTCCTCTTGTTCCTCTTTTGGTTGATTGAGCATATATGCCATATACCTACAGTTATTTTTTTCTATACCACTACTTGTTTCTTGTATCGTATTTCCACAAATAGTTCTGTTCGATTCTTTTCGTGACAATAAAATGTTCGATGTAGACATGTTTTGTATAAGGACTGTATTGGAGATGTCAGATGGACTTGTGAGACTCGATTACCATGAAAACGATTTTCTGACGAGGGTGTCTCTGGCGTAATGTATTTGAAACGGGATTCTATTTATTTGTACTGAGAAAGATTGACAAACTACAGTAGATAAGATGTAAAATATGTTCGAATAATACAGTTGGTTATCGAAACAGGTCCAAAATATTTACGAGAGCTGTTTTGGGTTTATGTTTATTCAATGACTATCACGTTGACATGTGCAAATAAAAAGCAAAGCACCGCCCTAAGATATTTTTAGCGTGATATAGGTATCGATGTCCTCCATACGAAAGATTGTAGATTAGAAAGTATCAAGTCATGTCGTTTGTGAGGCGCCCCCTTTCGTCAGCACATTTGGAGCCTGAGAGCGGCTCGGTAATCGACTTCTCGCCGACTGGCTCGAGGTGTTCCACGGTAGTGGGTCAACGAGTTCACGACGGTCAAGGAGTGTGGAAATTATACTGCGTCTATTAAGGAGACTCATCGGTGAACTGGTGACGTCAGCCAGATACTTGGAATATGTGGAGCTTTGGAATATTAATTTAACTTATTCAACTCGTTTATCACTAGTGTTCTGGAATTAATATAAAAAGTTTTAATAAAAAGACTTTTTATTTTTCCTAAAAGTCGTTTCTTCGATTAGCTATTATGAACGTCTTCATAGACCCAATCAGATTAACAAAGGCCTGGCATTGTTCTGGTATCAGCGTCCCTCCCAAATTAAATGTATGTAGGTACTTCAGGTACTTACATCTGCTTTTTGTGAGTTTGTTTTCCCTAAAATGGGACGTCAGATACATGAGCAATTCCCGATCCAACCCAGTGGACCAGTCATAGATTTTTTAATGCCTAATAATTACACAATATGTTTTGGATTTTGCATGTTTGTTTGTCTATTCAGTATTACGTCTTGAACAATATTTCTTTTTAATAAATATACTACAATGCTAACTGCATTTTTAAAACGTCTTAGAGAAATTGAGACATACCTCCACCCATATTAATTATATACGTAAGATCACGCCTATTTCCTGCTGGGTAGACAGAAACCAAAAATATGAATGAAAGTAGACTTACAAAAAAGATTATGATACGGGTGTAAGTGGTAGAGTTGGAAGAAAAAAGGCCTCGGTGTACATACCGCGATCTAATCCGGGATGTTTTAAAGAAAGGTCAGGTCAAGAGTACTCTAAATCAGCGAGCTTGCTTGAAGACTTTCATGAGAGTGCAAGACCCGAAAGTGCTGTGTCAGGATAGTAGTAAGTGATCCTACTCCAACGGGAAATACGCGTGATTTTATATATTTAGACAGAGACCACGGAATTCCACTTTCTAAGATGGAACTAAAACCTCATGACACAAGAGATAATATTAGGGTTTGAAAATTTGACTTAGCTGATTAATCTTGACATACTATACGCAAAGTTACAACATTAATTTGCACCTAGTCTGAACACGACAGAATTGTTATCGCTCTATGTAAAATAGTTTCTGTTATTACACCCACGCGAGCTCTTTAGAAAGGAGTACCTAAATGACTATATCGATTACATTAGAAAGGGTTTTGGTCCATTGGTAATCCATATTAATTACAATGTAACAATTCGCTTAATATTCACTGGATATTTCATTCAATATCACCCGAATCTTCCGCATGTGGATTAAACTGAAGCCAGTCAGATAGAACGTAATACAGCTTCGCAACTTTCGGGTAGGGTTTCTTCGTCAATGGCACTTGATACAAAAGGAGAATGGAAATCTTACGCTAATCATAAACCATCTTGTAGCAAAGCTTAAAGTTTCACCATGAAACTTAAGAACATAAACATTAACTACCAAACGCACATAAAATGGTCAACTAGTAAAAGGCATTGCCACCTATCACGTTGGTCTAACAGAAAGCGTGGTGAAATGTGGGTATATTCATCTTGCGATGGATGTACCTCTGACTACCCCATTGGGATATCGTCGTGAGCTTATGTTAGCAAGTAAAGCTTAAAATTACAACATGGAACATAGAAACGTAAACATTAACTACCAAACGCACATAAAATGTTAAACAAGTAAAAGGCATCGCCGTGCAAGAATTTCTAAATTACAAAGTTGAAACAGACGAAGGTTTCGTTTGACTAGTCAAAGTACTAGGCGTGCATAGCGTTGGTGCAGGTGTAGTCAGAGTTTTAGCCGCGGGCGCTGCGTACTGGGTCAACAGGTCCGTCGAGCACCAGCGGAGTCTCTCAACCACTTACTTAGAGGTTTCATACGTTCTACATACTTGACGGTTTGACGTATAGACTTGTGCCCAGAAAGTACTAAATTTGCTCAGTAAAAATTCCATATAGTGCCTTTGCTAACATAAAAAATATAAATATTAATTCAGAACAATGTGAAATCAATATCAATATACACCTTCAAGATTTAAGTGCAGTATTATTAGGCCGTCAACGTCGGCGGCAGGATGTCCGATCATCTATTGTTTGTGTACGTTTGTTGCTCCGTCTGAGAATTCCGTCTGGATCTCGCTTGTTGAATAGTTTATCAATAGCTACGCTCCAACTATTTGTTTAAATGCACATATCATTTGAATGTTCATCTCACTCTAACTTACAGGGCATGAAATGTGCTAAAATCGTGAGGATAGGTAGTTAATTTTGTGCAAGTTGGTCTGCATTCGCCCGCCGTATTGATTTTTGTTATTTGCATCCCGTCTGCCTGCAGCAGCTATTGTTGGATGGATACTCAATTACGTGGTTCCTTTCAGTGCATCGTAGTTTCGGTGAAAATTGGAGCTTAAGCTATGCATTTTCCATTTGTTTTGTCAACATAAACCTCAGTGAACTAGAGAGAATAGCCTGTCTAATGTCTAGATTTAGCACGAAACATAAACACACCTTTGTTTATGCAGGTCGTAGCGGAGGTGCTATTTCGAAATATACCTGACAAACCCACCTTCCCATTTGTCTGGAAATAGTCGTTCACATGTCTGAATTTAGGTCGCGTCCGTTTATAATTATCTTTGCTGATGCGTCGCTTCGACGCTCATAAACTCCATATATGACTGGGCGTGGCTCTGCTGTGCCATGGTTTACATTCCGCTACATTTATGTATGCCTACGATTATCGTATATCAGAATGTTATTTAAGTTGCCATGGAATTTGGCATGTCTTCGTTCCGCAGTCACATTTGTTTATAAGAGAGTATGCTTGGCGTGCGCTTCATTTAGACGTCAATGAGATAAGCCGTCGTTATCTTTTGGTGATGCTCGCTTCACAATCATAAAGTTAAAGAGCCTTTCATTAAGTACCTCCTACCTGGTGCTCAGTCCACGTTAATCTTCTCAGCGGCGCTTTGATCGTATCGCCTCCTGTCTTGGGTAAATTGACTCAAATTGAGTAATTACCGTCTGAGATTACTCGGTAATTTGAGGGGCGGAAGGTATCGATCATCCCATTAACATAGCTCTGATACTTAATTTTATGACATTTTAATTAATAAAATGTCACATGTTGTTTCAGTAATTGCAAATTACGTGTTGATGTTGTACAAATCGTGTTGTGACGCGGGTTGTATTTTCCTGTACATAAATGAAATGTGCAGATTTGACTCTGTTACGGATAGATACTTCGTAGTTTGCTTGTTAGGGATTCGACTACGGGTTAAAAATGCGGAAGCATATCTTTCCCAAATGGCTAATTAAAGTAAAAGTTAAATTAGGTAAGTTTTCGAGGATGAAACTTTGTCGAAAGAATGGAGCACCTACAATTATATTAGGTCGATGACTCTTCAGGCAACGT
Source organism: Pectinophora gossypiella (assembly GCF_024362695.1). NCBI lineage: Eukaryota > Metazoa > Arthropoda > Insecta > Lepidoptera > Gelechiidae > Pectinophora > Pectinophora gossypiella. The sequence goes on from NC_065417.1 coordinate 11,119,751, forward strand.
TCGATTCAAGTGGATCTGTGAGTGTCACTTAAACCCTGAAATACGGCGAGCGAACAGATTTATTAAGGAAACCGTCGTTACTGATAATTTACGACTTGTTTTTAAACTTCTCGACAACTATTTTATCAATTCCTTAATTTGAAAATTAATTACGATTAACCTTTATGCGACTAATACTAATTCACTTTATTTCCGTCATTGTATCGACTTATTTGTTTTATAACTGTTGGTATATGAATGTAACCGTTATTGAAACAACCTGTCAAGATAGTATTTTATTGCTTAAAAGAAAATTCTATATTGGGAAGTTTAATTCATGAATACTAGACACGATTTTACCGAAAATGGGTTGGACTGGCTGCAGTGCACCCACTTTGGCAACGTCTAGAACGCTAATCAACTAGGCTCCAATAAAAGTCAGTCTGGGGCACCCTGAGGTCGATGACATACAACTTTATTAACGACTTAAGTTATGATGGCTTACCCAGTTACATACAAAATATTTTGTGAACGCTAGGACCGCCTATGTAGTATCATGTAAACATATCTTAATAATACGAGTTTTCGACTTTACCTAACCTAACCATTAATTACTTCACACTCTGAAATAACATTTAGTTGATTCAATACTTTTCGATATAATGTAGAACGTTGATGATTCTTTAATATCCGCTCAGGCGCTCTTTAAAGCGGCTCCTAGAAAAAACGATTAGATTTTCCCAGAACTCTAGAATTCGCACTAATCTCTCAACTTTGACTACTTTTTATTAGCACGCCGCCAGAGCATTAAATTGGGCACTGAAGATGAAATTCGTATTTTCCATTAGCATAGCCTTAATATAATCATTGTTCCAGAATGTTCTTATGATTGAAGGTGAAGATGTTATGGATGAAGGTGTTCGTCCTCAAAATCGGCGAGTTCAGCGATCTGTCTGCCCTTTGCTTTTGAATTGGGACTGACGCTCTCAGGTTCACTAATGTCATTCTCAGCGAGATTATTTTTGTTTTCTGATATTTCTTTTATGTACTGAGGGGCCTTATTTTATATTTGTGTTAAGAAATTGTTAGGTGTAGGTAGAACCGTCGATTTATTCTTACACTCTAGCGGTCAAACGAGCTTCCTTTCTCGTCTTCACTAAGAATGATGGATTTATCTAAAAATATCAGCAACTTCATAATAGACTTACGGAACAACAAACTAAGTCTGAAAAACAGTTTTTACTATTCCAATAAGTCATTATTTTTTCTTCTGTATATACGCAGTGTTATGAATTAGTAAACATTTCTGAAAAAGCTGCTGTCGTTGATATACTATTTTCTTCGCCATCGCCACTTCCTTTCCTTTGCTCTACTATTAATAATTTCTTTTCCTCCTGTCTGTCGTCTGTTCGTCAGTTATGCAACACAAGAAGTACAAAACCGTGTTCAGACATGTAAGGTCTTTGATGAGACTTTTTAACGAGCCTTTTTTTTCTCAAACCGATGAAAATGTCTTAACTATTTTTATTATCGATCATAATTGGCTTCCAACATCAAAAGACATCGCATCTAAAAATATTGTAAATGGTTGTAAAGTGACCTGATGAAAGTTTGTCGACCTGAACTGGTGCCCTTTCGGGGAGCTTGTGACCCATCGTACCGACTGCCATTTAGTTTTCACCTTGGAAATCTACAAAAAATAACTTTATATTTTATTATGTTATATTTGACTTATATAAATATAAATACTAGGTATGTGAATACTTTATTGGTACTAAAGTGATTACTAAACTTAGTAGATTATTTAAACAGTTCTTAGTTTGATAGCAACTTTAACAGTACAGACAGGCGTTGACTTTCAGAGGTTTTCGAACTTCAGTAAAGCTCTGGACCAAATTGTTTTGTGATGGATCGAAATTAACTTTACCTCAGTAACAACATATGCGCAAGCCAATATTTACAATGAACATAAGCTTGTGTATCAACATCATACATTAATGTCAAAATTCTAAAAGCATATAGACACTTCAAACAAATTGCGTTATTAAAATTCTAGAATAAACTTTGTTGTTTAGTTTTCATCTAAAAGAAACTTTCGCACCTTTAGAACACTTCGCGAACCCTGTATAGCTATTCGGGAATATTTTTAATTTCCCAGAAACATACAAATTCTCCTTCAAAAGAAATTCGAAATTGATATCCAACGGCTAATGGCCTAAGCCCACTTAGAACGTAAGAGCTTTTCCAATAAGTTCTCTTTATTAATTTTTTTTTTTTAAATCAAGTTCGAACGGAAACCAATTATAACCGAATCTGTCTCAGTTCAATATTAATGAATCTGGGAAAATAATTGACGCTACAGATGGTGTTTTGACCTGGATATCGGAGTTTGGAATTGGAGCTAGTCCTAATATATATAGGAAGTGTGTCCAATAACAGGTCATTGATACCACAATTATTTCCTGCTTAATACCTTTGATTATTGGTACATTTTAGTGTATGAGAGAAATAAAGTTGATAAATTTTACCCTTCAGAACGATATCCCAGGATAGTAGATCAAGCAGCCTAATAAATCGATGTTATTAGTAAGAACTAATAATAACTTATGGGAGTCTCATTATAAATGATTGTCTTTAAGGGAATATTTGTGTCCGAATGGATCTATTCGGACAGCGTGGAATTGGTAATAAAGAAGCATTAACAAAACCGTCACGGAGCATTATCGCATTCAATTCAACCTTTTGTGGCTTTTCAATCACGCCGTGAATGAAACATGATGTCATTCTTATTGTAAAAACTGAGGCTATTGTCTTCCAAAGGTTACCTCAGAATTTCGAGTATTTTACCTACTCTTGAACTTGAAGAGAGTAGGCAATATCCCTTTTCGAAACGAGGCCCGATGTCTCGTATAGTTTTTATAATATATTTAAATCGGTGTCATCCATTGCTGTTATAATAATATAATTTGGTTCATCATTGAGACCTTTGCGTGTTAGTGAATATAAAATCGAACAGAGTATTTGCAGTACATAAACAGCGACAAAATAATACTCAAGACTTCCTTTGCTAGATCATAAAAGCAATATCGTCTTTTTTGAAATTCCTAAAGTGAGCACGTCCGGCCCGTCTGCTCCATAACATTAAACTGTAGTAACATTCCTCACAAATAAGTTTAACAAGGGGATAGGTTATTCTTTACCTCGCTTGCGGTATTCCGGGACCGTTACGTCCCTCCCATCTGCTGCCATTCCGCTCAGAATGCAACTCCGCATACTTTCCAAAGTCACCCCTAACAGGACAATTTTATACCCATAAAATAGTATTATTCCTCCATATGCCATAACTTTACACATTTGAAAGTCAGTTGGTATTCTTTCTCAAACTTTCTTCATTATTTGGTTTAAAACATTAACGTAAACATTTGGGTATTTGATTTCGACTTATTGAGGCTTTGTGGTTGGTCTTATTACATTAAAAGATGAAACGATAGCTCGTTAAATCACGAGCTTACCTTTCAGCAAGTTGTAGGAAAAGACGGGTACGGTACAATAGCCTGATTTGAAAGTCAAAGAATTATTTTAAGGGTTACAAGAATAAAAGGCGCTGGTAAAAATATATATTGTTTAATTGTATATAATTACATATTGTATATAAAAAAAATATTTATCCATTCCAGCATTAGAAAATTGTCTGTGTCTATATTTGTTAAACCTTAACGGCTCTATACCACAAAACAATGTTTAGAATTTAAACACAGTTGAAAGCTAAGGCAATCGAATTATTTGAAAATTAGGGCCACTTTTGCTTACCTGTCTTTCTTCTTGAACAGTGTCGGTGCTGAAATCAGTTTTGTGGTAAAGCCATATTTAGCCATATAAAGCCACTTACGTTCCGTACTAAAGTACGGAAGGACAATATTTCAAGAAGCGTTGATTTTAATTGCATCGTTTGTAAAATTCTACACGATTCCAGCATGTTCTGTATCTGCTACTAGCATTAAAATCATTGCTTACCTAGTATACTTTATAAGTACTGTCTAACGTCACACTACGAAGCTCTTAATAGCCTCTAAATATTTTTATGGTCTCGCAATTTCCTCTGATGAACCTCGCGTCCGCTGTATTAAGACTATCTTGTCCTTATTATATCCTTAGAGTGACCCAATTACTTGGGGGTCTAGAAAATGGGAAATATTATCATCAGAACACCAACATTTTTTGCAGGATAATGTTCTAACCTCGATGTGCTCAGCTCACTATCCCTGGTACAAGTCATCATCATCACCAGCCCATTAACGTCCCCACTGCTGGGGCACGGGCCTTCTCTATGGATGGATAGGGAGATCGGGCCTTAAACCACCACGCGGGCCCAGTGCGGATTGGTGGTTATTAACGACTGCTAATGCAGCCGGGACCAACGGCTTAACGTGCCTTCCGAAGCACGGAGGAGCTCGAGATGAAAACTTTTTTTTTGTGGTCACCCATCCTATGACCGGCCTTTGCGAAAGTTGCTTAACTTCAACAATCGCAGACCGAGCGCGTTTACCGCTGCGCCACCGAGCTCCTCAATAGCCTGGATACTCCATACAAAAATGTCGTTCTTACCCTGCGCGCGCTCCTTTACTCCTCAATAGTTGAAATGGGGGGGGGGAAATGAAGGTCGATTCAAGCTGGTATTGGTGCGGGGCGAAGAGTGTCCCTTCTATACGTAGGTAGTTAGTATTATTGTTCATTCTATACTAAAAGTAAAATATTTGTTTTATTTATTTATTTATAACACACTTATACACTATCATTACAGATGTTCCCCGATGCGATAGTGAAGAACGTAACTAGTACAGTACAATATTTACCTGGTACAAGTCTATAGTCTTATTGGATAATCCTTTAAAAGTCCTTTTGCAACTAGAAGTAATATAAAAAGGAAATAATGTTTATAGCGTGCTTTAGATAATGCATGCAAGACGTTTTAACTTTCCCGTATTGTTGCTGCAACAGCGTGTAATAAGATTTACGGTCCGCCTGTATTGACAGTCGAGTTATCTCCTTACTACACGGTAGAGCATATACCCGTCTTGTGTAACAGCCACTGGGTACCGAGTAACGCCTCGAGTGTGACCGTATAACCGAATTAATAAACAGCCCCTTTGTATCAGCTGATTTCCATAACAACATTATCACGGGGTGTCTGCTTGATGGATTGAATGACACTGGTAATGTATTTATGGTGACATCAAACGCTAATACCCATACCGTGTTACCGGATGTAATACTTTGCGGTAATTATTGTAGTGTGTGACTTAATGATTATCGAACATAAATACGTAGGTATAAAAGATCAGGAGAAATTTTAGTTGTATAAGCTGTTTATTTCCTAATTTGAAATATGTATATAAATAAAAAGCTATCCGAAGAAATTCCAAGATTTTTTTTAAGAGGAACCTTGCCCAGCATTAAAAAGCATACCATAAACGTGGAATATATTCGAATATGCGTGCGTATTATTGTAAGTGAGTCACAAGAGCACATGTCTTCAAAAGACGCCGATATCGACGGAGCCACAAAGAAAATCAATACACATGATCGCATGATGGAGTGTTCGGCAAAGTTGAAGAGATCTGCCGCACACGCCGATGTTCCATAAATCTTATTTATGTTTGCTTACCAAGTGTCGTTTGGATACATAACAAGTGAATTCGGACGAAACAGGACGACGACCGACCGCCAGCTTTTAGAGTGGTCTACAAATCGATAGTTTTATCGATAGTCGCAAAGTGACTTGATTGATCTGTACCTACTTGATATTTTATAATATTCGGTTACATTGCTAAGTCGGAAGATTTCTCGTTAATTTTGTCTGACGTAACGTATGTTTCGGCGATATTATTTTGTAAGACGACACAGATTCTTCCATCGTGAAAGTTAGGTATAGTCGATAAATTGAACATTAAAAAATTGTTTATAAGGTGTTGACTATCGATTTTAGGCGACACACTAGCAAGTTTGCGGCATTCGGGCGTGGCTCTCGTACATTTTTATTGCCTCACTTTGTCGGGGACGCTTGACTTTCGCACAGCGTGTCGCACCGTTTGTTCTTGTTACATGTTATCAAAGTCCAAATAATCGCCCTCATTCTTTCCTTGAATTCTCTTTGTTGGATACCAAACGAGTCTAATAACATTCTTTTCTGATTCTTATTTTTATCTTGTATCGCAATTGCTAGATACCGTACCTTGTTAGATTCGATAATGTGTAACAAATATAGAGTTCAGCCGTTTATGTCACCTACATTTGATAAATAACAACATAGTCTAGAATCACGCGTACAGCTGTTAAGTGTGTTTCACCCGACTCAACTTAAAGTTATTTAAAGCTAAACGATCTTGAAACAACAAAACCGATCACGTCGTGCATACACGCAGCAAGATACTGGAGCTTGGAACTAATTACATCTCCATTTCGTCTCGGATGTCTCAAAACGTTTCTGTGTACGATATTGTTGAGTGATTTACGTTTGCTATCGTCCATTTTGTGAATTAAAAATAATCTTGGCATATTAAGGTCATGCATCCTTTAACAGATTTCTATATGAACCCTATCTACAAATTGAGGGTTGACCGCATTGCAGTCTGGTACTATATGCGTAGTTCAAGCGTTATATTACTTTTCCCTTTGAAAGTCAGCTAATTTCTCATTTAAAAATAAGGTCAGGTTATCTTCATTACTTGATTACACATGGACCGAGAACTCATTTGCCAGGCGACTGACCGCTTTGATTTTACGACGCGGTTTATGAATCAGCGACAGTGCATTCATTAAAACGGGATACATGTAGTATTTACGTATGCGTGTAACTGGACCGACTATAGAGCCGTTCTCATGGCTAAAGTATAGTGCATTGTGCACTGTTAGAGCTTAGCATCGTAAACTTTACGACTTGCAATTGCTGTACGACAGTAAAGTAAAACACATGTTTAAACTATCAATGACAGAATATAAATTAGTTCCCATTATTGCCTGATTGTAGAAACAAAATATTCTCCCAAATTATATAGACAGTAACTTAACGTCCAATGTTTCCACAATATGAAAATTCTACTTTAACTCCAATGTTTATCCCCTTCTTGTTGAATTTGTTTTCAGTAAAAATAGACTCTTCCCTTAGGCAATCTATAACTCGGGGCAAAGCAATATCCACGATTTGTGATATATTTAGCTCGCTAACAAAACATTTGCAGGGGTCTGGTTCCTTTTAACAAGATGAGTGTTCGGTTAAAAATATAAAAGCTCCGTTAGACTGCTTGCGGTTTCTTAAATTTTAAGTAGGGCTATAAAAGTAGTATCGGACAGGTGCTATTGTATACTCAGTTCGAAATAAACCTCTGTAGTCAATATTAATATGGCATGGTGGCTATTTGTTTACTTTTTTACCTCACGTTTTCGGATGATTCACACTAAATATATTCATTCTTGCATCTGTCGCTTGCGTTCCTATTCTAGTATTTCAACCATAAATATCATGTTATTTAAATTATGTAATTGTTCGGCCGAGTCTCTACATGTATATTTCAATTTTCAGTTTTCATATTAACTTTAACTTCTAAAGTGCTATAGGCATGCTCGGTGTTTTGTGAACCATTTTCCTTAAATTATTCCTTTTAGAAATCATTATATATTTTTGGCTTAGGTGTTCCTATTGCTTTGATCTTGAATTTCGGAGACCCAAACCCAAAACCATTACAGAAACCGTGCATTTATTGTCTGTCCCCACAGATGGTAAGATTTATTATTTAGCTTACATCACTATCCGTCGCTTTGTTTATTTTTCTGAGCCCTGTTGACAATATACGTATGTTATAGTTCTCTCATGGCTGTCTGTTCAAGTTTTAATTAGAGCATATATTTTGATTGTTGTCAGTTTGATATGTAAATCCAGAAATTTGACTCTAATTAGGTATCCCACTATCTAAATGATTTTCATATACAAATACCTTATGATACTTTCCTTCTGCGTAGTGTCAAGGTTCATAAGTATTTGTAGTTACGTGTGATATGTTGTACTGTATACGTTCGTTATCATATCAGTGACGGTGACACACGGTTGGTTCGACGCCTCTGCCTCTAGCGCTCGACGCGCGCCCCCTGCTGTGTTCCCCGCGCCCCGCGTGCCGCTACTCCCGCCTGACTGATGCAGTCTTCACACAACTGTCGTCGGAGCCGCACGCCTTTACCACGATAAAAGCTTATCGTACCCGAGCTTTGTCTTATTTATAATGAAGTGTCATCTGTTTTGCAACATTGCATTGTTCTCGTATAGTTGTTGAACCAGTGCTAGTGAGTGTTTGTAAAAGAAGGATCTATTATCGCTGAACAGTGGTTAACGGTTTTGGTAGTGCCGGTTTCGTTTATTATTAACTTAAGATCCGTGATTGTGTTTACATTTTACTACGGGATGTTTCAGTTGCATTAGCATCTACTAAATATCAAGGTACGTATGTGGTTTGGTTATTAATTCTTACTGCTGTTTTATGAAGTTCTTTTCATAGTGCCGCAAAATTATCAAATAATCGGTTATTCTTGTTTTATTTTATCTATTGTAATTTAGTTTGTAATCGAAATAGACTAGGTGATCGTAAAGTTTGATATTTATTTTTCATTGTGTTTACATTATGTGTGCATATCAATGTATCGTAGGTACATCACTTAAGATATAGTTTCTAATGAGACTTAGATTTGCCTTTCCCATTTTTATAGCACTTAAATCTAACAAGTTTTAAAACGTAAGTCGTTCTATTTGATAGAACCGTCTGTGATGGCATAAATATTTAATTATCCCACGATACCATGGAGGAGGGTTAGATGAAAGGAACGAGAGAGTGAGAAAGCGATACTGTTCCAGAGGGGTTGCCAACGCAGGCAAACTGGGATATTGGTGTGAATACCGTAGGTACTTACCCACTCAATTCATCGGCCAGTTGAAAACGACCATTATTAAATCGGTCTTTGCTCGCAGGAAGCTTAACAACGTGCTTTGTTTCTTATCACTGTCCCACATTACATTGTCTACCGGATTTTACAATTTGTCATTCAGCAAGCCTATTTAAGTCTTTTGAGTGTATTAAGTTACTGTTCCATGCGTTGGATTGGGCCTGTCAAAATTGTTAACTACAGCGGGACCCATGTCACACAAGTTTCAACATGACTTTGCTAGTTTGGACGTGTTCTGGAGTATTTCACCTTATCTCAAAAACCCTCGCTAACCTGAAGTTGCTTGGCCAACATTAATTATAATTACACAGATTGTGGTTAGAAGTTATATTATTACACTCACAATATAACGCAACATAGCTGTAGATATTAAGTAAGTTGCTCGAAACAATTAGTGGAAGGCGTAAATGCATATTGTTGAATTACACGAAAGACTCTTTCTTTATTGCTATCCATAGCTGCTTTGCTTTCCCGCAAAACAATACTTCCGATTCACACGTATTCTTTTAATTACTTGGTGAGAGCTGTTATAATTTTACTCTCTTGTATAATACAATTACGTATTTCACTAGAACTCTTTTCCATCACATACCTATTTGCGTTCGAAGCTACGCTTTCGACTATTGATAATTACAGGATTATGGAGGTTATTACGTAGGTGATAAATATTACATTAAAATCAATGCTAAGTTATCTCTATCACCTATCCATTTATCATGTTTGATAGTACAATAGATATGTTGTAATCGATTTCTGATGTTATACTCCGAAGTTATCTTGATCGATGTTGATGGATACAATTAATGTATGGAGCAAGTTATTCGGCAATGGAATTAGCGCTTCTTATTTAGTAGCATAGCAAATTGTAATTTTTAATCTGATTCTGATTGATTTTGATACAAGCAGCGAAGCTGTTACACACGCTTTCAAAGATTTTGAAATGGGTAGGTAGGTATGTCTCAAGAAGCACTCTGTGGCAACTTTCGCTTGACTAGTTTATACTGAGCTTTAGACATGCTCTTCAAATATGGCCATGTACATATAGGGGGACCACTGTCAACTTTAAACGAGATGGAAACATCCGGCGAACTCGTCCAGGTCATTGCTGTCAAAATAGACTTCAATATTCAATCACAAATCTTTATTGAAGTGAAAGTTGCTTTTCACCTATAGTATTAAAAGAATACAAGTAAGACTCTTAATATCCATTGTGAAACATATTCAATCGAGTATTATACTTAGGTCGTATAAGATCGTATATCAAACAATTTAATAGATTTGTTATACTATTTCATTCAATGATGCTTTCCGATTACTTAAACACATTAAAATTGATATGTTGAAATCCGTTTGTCAAGTCTACAATAGCATTTAATTCTCTTTATTGTCTGCGAGAGAACGATCACTTATAGTTAAGAGGATACTGACCTTTTGGAACTCTTGGTACCGATTTATGCTCCGTATTGACATCACTGTTATCATTAAACATATTAGTTTTGTTATGCTCCACTGGTCGAAGAATAGCATTTATTCACATAACAAACGAAATGTTATTACATCACTCCTTTTGTCCTCTGAAGGTGTTTTATCCGTTTGAAACTATTGTTAATGGAGCAGACAAACTATCTTGAATTGATAATGGGTTTATTCGTTAGTGAATCACACTTGACTTGAGTTTTATAATTAATATTAACAGTCTCCTGTCTCCCTCACAGTTACTCATCGCGCACGTGTAATTACGTGTCTAAAAACACTAAACACTGCGTAGACGTAATCGTTTATCAGATTTATTTAATTTTGAAAGTAGTGCTTTCTCCTGCATCTTCATGTCCATAGCCAAAGTGAATCATTCTTCGCTCTGACACGCTTTCTAGACATACGATTCAACTATTATAATTGATTTTTCTATCTGGACCATCACCAGTTAGCTCAAAAAGTCTTATCTTACTTGACCCAATAGCCTCAAAATTATTAGCGTTTACTATTCCAATATTTGAACCCACAATATATGTATATTGATTATAAGTCGCAATATAGAAATTGCTTTTACGCCCTGCCTTCGGAAAACGATCATGTTCATCTTGAAAATCTCTCACCAAGATTAACAAACGTATTTGGGTTAATGATGTTTATTGTAAATACTTAGCTAACATAACATTCCGTGCTGGTTATGATTGATTACGTCTGTCTATTTAGGTCATTCCTACAACGTTCTTTTTGTATGTCCTCAACTTCGACGGGATCGTGTTTTATTCATAAACATTCTTCAATGGAGTATGAGGAATTCCTAATTACATCTCTGGGTCGATCGGTCTCTTAACAATCGGATGAAAGGGCGCTGACCTGTCTATGGTTATTGAATCGGTGTTTGTCATTAATATTTATGGCTTGCTCACTCTTGCAGCGCTTCGGGGAAGCAGACACCTGACTGTTTTTCCATTACACCCGCCTACTTACCCCGAACACGTGTTAATTACCTACGAGAAAACTGTTAACGTTGTTTATTCCGTTCCGACTGCCCAAATAGTGGTAATGAACACGAATCGAACACGTCTTTCCTTAAATGGATAAAAGTACCTATTCTTTTTCTTTAGCACCATAAAGACTGCCAACAATGTTAGTTAAAAGTGTACCTATATCTTCAGAATTTATTTAAATTGTAATGCAACGCAGCTTCTTTTTACGGAGTTAATGTCGTTATAGTCTAGACTGCTGTGCATGACTAGTGTTGCAACTTCGTGCCGTGTGATAAAATGAGACTAGGGTCTGACGAATGCACCTCGACGAGATAGTGTCGTACTATATCGCAGTCACCATTTCCTGTCCGTACCTCGCATCAATTTTGTATGGAAATAGATGGAGAGGCACAGAGCAACCGAAGTGAATGCTTTTGTGCTTCGTGTTTTCCAATTTAGAGCCAGTCTGCTATACGTAACTTCTGTCTCTCCGTCTGAAAAGAAAAATATCTATTTCAGTATTCATCGCAGTATCGCTCTCTAGTAAGATTTTGGGTAACAAGTTTCACATATTTGATTTCATAAAGTTATAAGAGTACCAGAAGAGCCATCCCCTACAAATATATCATTATACTTATTGATTATAATGTTGACTTTTTGTTGTAACTGTAGAGGAAATAAAAGATTTTACTTTCTTATTTGACAGTGACTCCAATGAGCTTTTATACAAGTAAAACTTTTGTCTCCTTTTATATCAAGGTTACGAGTTCAATGACAAAAACTACAATACAACTTTAATCAACCCACCAATGTGTGAATACTTGAATAGACGCTTCATTATCATCTTGAATCAAGCAGTGAATACATTTAGGGGAACGTGGGACGCTAACTTGTTGCGAAACTCAGTAAGAACTTCCACGAACACTCCTGACCCTCAGCACGCCGTTAGAATTGGTAATCTTGACACTATCACCGCTGTGGGTATGTTTCTACACCCACTGCAATTTCTTACCGACTCGTCACGCCCAGATAAAGAAATTGAAGATTTCTCGATGAGCCTCATTACATTACGTGACCCACAAAACCACACGCGATTTCAATCGTCTTATTAAACCGGTCTTTTATTTGATAAAATCCATTTGAAGTGCACATTTTTTACGTCTGTGACACGCATTATGTAGAATGAGACAACCCAATGCCGTCACCTTGTCGAGATGAACTCAAGGCTTAAATTATTATTGATCAGCTGTCGGTATATGCAGCACACGTCATTAACTATGCAATCTCACAGCAAATACAGGTCGCAATGGTTCTTAGAGATGAAGACGTCAAGATAAGGGCACAACTTCTGATGTGGATCTAATTCTATAGCACGTTGGCAATGAGCACTACACACATGAAGAAATAACAAGTTTAGCAATAGATGTTTGTTAACTTAGTAATAATAGACTCGTTTGCTCTTAGTAATAAAATAGTACTGTCTATCATCACGAGCGCGTCGTTGAAATCGAGTAAGGACTATAAAGTTAAATATAGTGCACGTAGTGTAGGCAATATAGATTAATATTAGAATCACTATAAAGTTATGTTGCTGTCGCTACACATCCATAATCTTGAAGATAGACAGGAACTTTTTACATAATGATGACACATATCGCATAACTAATAAAAAAACTTAACATAATGACAATCGCTAATATACAGCGAAACTGAGTGCTACATCTCGTTTTATGAGGGAACATCCTTGGATGTTCGTAAATATCCAAGTTAAAAATTATAATTTAAGTACTGAGGTCTGATAGGTCGCTATGCTAACAACATGAGTGTCTATAAATAAAATGTACTTAATTGCGGTAATTTTGTTCGTGAACATAATGATGGCGTACTTAAAGAACAGGAAAGGTTTTTTATCGTGTTTACAATTTGTACGGACGGAAGCGTCACTTGTGATGGGCTGTACACGACAGGAGATTACCACTAAACACTGCTTGATTACGGACTTATGATGACTTTAGGAACTCTTAACAATTACTGACCAGTATGTTTCGTAAATATGCATATTATCTCTATATGGAGGTCAGATGCATCGACGCGAAGATGAAGATGATTGAAGATATTTATTTCGAGACTTTCAAGGATGGTCATTGTGATCGCGACTATCAAAATTATCCTCCATTGGAAACATTCGATTAAAATCCTTACAAACATAAATAAAAGTCGGCCAATGATATGTTATCGGGGACATTTTTAAACGTCTTGGCATTTGTAAAGGATATTTTAGTGACATTTAAAGGTTAATAGCCATCCATGTCATTAAAAAACTTTTGTAAGTAGAGCAAGCTACGAGTCACCGCCCTCGTAGATACTATTTACTATTTGTGGAAATGAAATGGATTCACAGTAAACATAGTCTACGTGTGTTTTAAACTCTTTGTATATTAAATCGTATTTAAATAGTAATAAGATCCGAAGAGATAGTTGTGTTAAATGAATCTGAACCTTGTCAAGTGGTGATTGAATGTTCACAAGGGCGTGTCAAGTCCTTACTCGAATTCAATTAGCGTTCCAGGCTTGGCCATTAGTTAATCTACCCCATCGTCGCACGGCAATAAAACCCTAGTTTATACTGGATTACCACTGGTACTTGTAATTCACGTAATTTCTATGCGGGTATCTGTACTGTAAACATGTCACCATACCCAAGTTCATTCATAATATTATTTATTCCAAAATCACTTTGTTCGTTATCTGTCTCATTTATTCACAAAGCCTTTCCTTTGTGAATTATTTCCGTTTCATTGGGATTTGGAATATTCTTATCTGGTTTGTTTTTGTCGCTGTAATACAGTTTCCGACATTTCGAAGTCAACATTTTCTTTCCAAATATCTGACGATAAAAAGATAACATACATACATACATAAACTCACGCCCGTAATCCCTAATGGGGTGGGCAGAGCCACAAGTAATCAAAGACAACTTGCAGCCACTGTTGATACGAAAAGAAAAACAAAAAAAAAAAAAAAAAAAAACAAAAAAAAAAAACAAAAAAAAAAACAAAAAAAAAACAACAAAAAAAAAAACAAACAAAAAAAAAAAACAGAAAAAAAAAAAAAAAACAACAGCTAAAAAGAAGAAAAAAAAGAAAAAAGATAACAGCTATATTTTTTGTCTCATAATTGATATTTACATTATCAGTTACAGTACAGTCATGAGCAATATAATGTACCCACTTTAGGACTCTGTCGCACTATCATATTTGACATTTAGTTAATGTGACATGGTACCAAAGTGTTACATATTAATGCTCGTGACTGTACCGTATTATTGGCTTTCACGTTAATTTTGTCTCGTCTATATACAAACTAGGTACTTAATTAATATTTGATATTTAATTATCAAAGTAGGTATACTATCCAATAAATCCCAGTATAGATGCGTGATGTACCGTTCCCGGTAATGTACCCAAAGTGGGAATGTTCTTGTTATAAAAACTCTTTAATAGTAAGGATAATAGCTGCTCTTCATTTTTAAATTGTTATTTCTTGTCCTCTGGTCTTATCTGCCTAAAGGTTAGGAAATAAAGCTTAAATAAAGTTTTTACATAAACTATCCCAGAGTAAAAACATTCTCAGGTATGGCGCATCACTGGATACGACTGTACAATACAATACAAATACACTTTATTGCACCAAAATAAAAAGAAATAATTACAAAAAGACTCTTAACTAAGTAAATGTCAAATGGCGGCCTTATCGCTTAAAGCTATTTCTTCCAGACAACCATAAGGTGAGGAAAAATGTACGTATGTGTGTATGTATGTAATGTATGTATGTATGTGTATGTGAAAATGTAGGTGTGGTGACTGTACTTCTGTAGCCAAATATCAGGGCTTGTTAAAGCTATTTATGTAGAGGCACTAACCTTAAAGCTTCAAAGCTTAAAAAGAATAATTAGTTGTGCGTGACCCCACCGTCTCGACTAAAAGCATTGACCCACCGCTACCTTTACAATTCAATTTACAATTCAATTCTACTTGTTCCTGATTGTCAGTAGGAAGCTGTTAGTGTTTTACTTTTATACTGTAGCGATTGTATTTTTATTGTATTTTTGACGTGACTTATTGTAGATTTGCCGCAGATGGCATTAACTACTTGGCCGGACATTATACTGTAGCTATTACGTGGGCAATGTGTTATGTAGTGTCAATTGACATTTATTGCTGGCAATGTTAAAAATATTTCAACCATTGTGTTCTTTTGTTTTGAAGCAAGACCTAAACATGCGATTCCTGTTGTGTAAGTAATTCTTCGTCAATAGCTTTACCAAGTACAACTACGTATATTGTGTACTTATTTTGTAAATTTATATTCTCATTCTTGGAATCCTAAGCATTATCAAAACACGGCTGAGTTGTCACAGATATGTGCTTTATAATGTTCGTGAGGTTACGTCTCTGCGTTGAATGTTAGCACTTCATCTGCGTCTCTTCATGCAGATGTGTCTAATGACACGTCAAGTCGCAAACACGCCCTGTAATCTTAACGCAGTAATATGAGGTTCCCTATTATAACCTCGGTGTATTCTTAGCTCGTAAGTAACTTAGCGCAGATGTTAGTCATTAGCGCAGGTGGAATCCTAACATGAGCAAAACGCGCTATTTACATTCACCTCCATTTTTTTCTGGAGTTCGTCGACTCCTTGAAACAATCTTCGTTGTATCCCAAGCAGAAAATAAGTTAAAGCTCAGTCGTTTCCAAATAAGTTATTCGGAATAGCCTCTTACCATTCCCGCTGAAAGCATAAAGCCATTACGCATGTCTTTTAGAGTGAACTACCGGATCTTGGTAAAGTAAAGCTGTTGTTTTAGCCGCTTTTGTATTAACTTACTCAAGCCTAAAATAGTTAATCTCACATAGTCATATTCGATGTGAAAAGCACCAACTGCATCATATATCATTTTCGTGAAACATCAAAGGATTCTGAACCACCCATTCAGTGGTGAGGCTCGGAGTAGGTCTTTACAAGCTTATTAATTACTATGGGTGGGTTGATGATTGAAATGTGAAACGTTTCACCGAAAATAGCCCAAGATTTTCTAAATTTAGCCGCATGATGGGGGATGTTTCAAACGAACGACTAGAGATAGATATTTGCTACGTCGAATCGAAACCCATTTTCAAGTGTGCAGCTTAGGTAATATTTATCTGGCGGAAGGTAAACGCACCTATATAGAGGACTGACGTTCCCAATTCCAACAAAACCTTGATAAAACACCACAAACTGAGAATGGCAATGCGTCGGGACTTTGTTAGTGCGCTGACCTCGCCGCAGTGGCCGTTAACCGAAATGAAAAATCGTGTTTCGATCTATTCGTTTCATTCACCGAAAACATTGAACTTTTCGATTTTACTAGGAGCTTATCG
Source organism: Pectinophora gossypiella (assembly GCF_024362695.1). Lineage (NCBI taxonomy): Eukaryota > Metazoa > Arthropoda > Insecta > Lepidoptera > Gelechiidae > Pectinophora > Pectinophora gossypiella. Next base: position 11,136,598 of record NC_065417.1, read on the forward strand.
GAAACTGTTAAACGCTATAACGTGGATACAACTCAACAGACAATGGACTGAATCTTCACCGCTATTAAGTTACACAACCTTTTGTGTTACCACAAAAACTATCGGTCGTAACTGTTCTTTAAATTGATAGCGAGAAAATGTTGAAATGACCATGCATTTCTTGACTGTAAGTTGTCTATAAGCACTATTTTTCTTACTTTAGTAAAAAGCTAATTAACTTCAGCATGAAACTGTTTATGAACGGTTTCGAGGCGCATGCAAATTACATAAACTCATTGGCTAATCGTAATCTTACTTGCATTAGGAAACAGTTTATTTATAGCAGTAAACCCAGCTGTGAGTCTAAATCGTGTTATTGTTATATGTATTTTACGATTATTCAATACTGTGCTGCCCCAGATGCCGCCGCTTACCAAATGGTAGAAGCAGAAATGCAATATGCAATTAAAATTACGTACCGTGTTCATTACATTCACCATGCACAGGTGACACGTATACGCTTAGGTATAATAACAATAGGTATAGTGATAGCCTAGTTCGCAGAACGCGTGTTACATCGTAATGTCACGGTTTCGGGTTCGAATCCCGGCTCGGTGTCTAAACCATTGAATTCCACTTCATGAGTTATAAGTCATGTTTGGATCATAGATACTCTATATGACGTGGATTCCAGGATTTGTTGCCGGTTAATAATAAATACTTTCTTTCTTTCTTTCTCTTTCTTTCGATAGCCTCGCCCCCTATTACATGGGACTCAAACATAGTTGGCAAGAAGTGGATGTGTACACTATACACCTCTGCCTACCCCTTCGGAGACACAGGCGTGATACAATGTTATGTTATACTAGCAATATTTTACTTGTATTAATCGTATTGTTTCAGGACTACCACTCAATGCTACCACTATTCAAATAGAATAGAAACCACTGTGTCAATGAGAAGTGAACTTATGTGTATTGATAATATCCGAACTAGTAGACAAGTTATGTTAATCAACGAATAGTTTGAAATAAGAACTATTTTTAATCTTTCTATCTTTAAAAGCAACAGCAATCGGTGGTCTACTAGACGTATCGATCGTTGGCTACTTAACGATTATGACTCATAAAATTTACCCATTCGTAACGTGTTAGCCTTTTTGAAATAACCCTTATTTACTTTGTTAATGACCTATTAAACGTCATAATTAATATTATATTCTACGTTTGTTACAGGTACGAGTCATGTGATTGTTTTCGATTGGTAAGGAATGATGTCCAAGTGTTTATTGGAGGTACTTTATATTTATAGTAATTACCTACTAAAAAGTGTCATTGTGGTCCTGTGGATCACCAGCTTACTTCTCAAACGGGGAGCGCCCTTGCACCAATGAGTTGTTATTTTATCTTAAGTGCAGTTTTCACTAACACAGTTGAATTGACAATTATAGACGGTGATACGGCTCACCACCTATCATGTTGGTCTAACAGAAAGCTCGGAGAATGGCGGGACCATTATAGACGGTGATAGTCACCTGCTCACCATCTATCACTTTAGTCTCACAGAAAGCGCTGTGAGTGGTGGGTGGGTACTCATCAGTTCATCTTACGTGTGAACTTATTTATCAGTTTGGCTAGTTTCACTTAATGTTCACACGTTGCAGCGGTATATAAAGCGAAGGTTGATGGTAGGGCTGGCAGAGGAAGACCTAGAAGGACGTACATTGATCAAATTAGAGATGTCCTTAGAAAAGTTTTAGTACGATCTACTCTGATACCGGCGTGCTTGTATGAAAATACAAGCTAAAACTAAAACTTTTGATGAATGTAGAAGAAGCAAGAGAAGTGTGTCAGGATCGAAGCAAATGGGAATCCATAGTCTCTGCTTACCCCGGTGGGAAATAGGCGTGAGTTTATGTACGTATGTGCACACGTTGTGATAATGAAACCTTCTAAAACGAAATTGGTTCAGGGCCATGATCTTTTGCGAGACTCATTTACACCACCTATGTAAATAAAGAACGTTAACTTCATAAAACAGTTATTAGCAATGAAACGGTACTTTTACAGTCTACTCGAGATAAATAACAGTTGTTATTGTTTCATAATAGGAATTCTCGCAATGAAATTCTATCGAATCTCCGCGAGCTCTGATATTCGTGTTTGCGAACATACTCGTAAAATTGCAATTTCAGTAGTTTGTGAAAGCAGAGTAAATCTGTACGTAGCGGTGCGATAATCAGAAGGCGCTTGAGCGATATTAAATTTAGTTCAGCGTTGCCCAGACAGGCGTTACGATGATCGTTCAATATTTGGAACACCGTTTAATTATTTTCCTATATTATGTTCTCGTTTTCAAGCGACTCAAACTCAAAAATGTATTTATTCATGACTTAACATAGTTACATTTTAAATCGTAATTTTTTACATAAATACATTTTTTGTCCAACGTCTCATCCGCCTAAAACTACTGCAGCTTCTCACAACCTCAACCTGTAGTCGTGGCCCTAGACGTAATTTGGCTGTCTAATATTTGACCCCAGGTGGTAATTCCCATGCATTGCTATCTTCTAAATAATCATTAACCTTATAATAGCCTTTTTTACAAAGTTTCTGTTTAATCACTGTCTTAAAACTGTTGAAAGGTAAATTCTGAATGTCAATAGGACTCTTCCATGCAACAACTTATTTAAGCAACCACTTAGTCTTCTATCTACAGTTTCTGTTATAGGTTGCATTAATATTAAACAGATGCTCTAAGTACAGAAGGGTGGTTACACACAAGACTCAATAAAAAACAAGACAAAAAATCTTACGGCTTTTGAATTTAATGATCCGCGTATTGAATTACCATATTTACGTGAGGGGCTTCCTTATTATAATCCGCACCTAAGTATTAATGAAAAAATAATGTACTGGACTACCACTGCGTGACGCATTATCTGGCTGAGACCATTGAACTTTACACGTGGGCAGAAAACCCTATAGGCATCCATTCACATTTTATGGCTTAATTTTACGGTGTAACAACGGTAACAAAGGTAATAGTAAAATTGTTAGCACAAAATCGGTTGACGATGGGAAACAATAGCCTTCAATTCTCATGGACATTTGAAACCGAGGAGTTTCTATGGGAACGCATGAAAGGACCGGTGACGTGACGCGGCGGGAGATTGATACACATACAAATTCATACAATGTATTTCTAGGGGCAGCTTCTGTAATGGAAGGTTGTCAAGTCGACAATAGGGACAGCGTGCAGCGCCCTGCTAGCCGATAATTGCAGTGATTATGCAAGCCAGGTCGCAAACCTCAAGGGTTCTCAGCTTCTCACGTCCGTTTTACTTCGCCTAGCAGTCTAACAACAGTTGTTAGGATAAGGGCAAATGCCGTTTCGCGTCATTTAAATCGAGGGAAACACTAAGCATAAGTGGTGGGTAGTCTTTAGTGGCCTTAATGATATAGAATAGAACTTACATCGGTAAGAAGTAAATTCCGCTGACGGTTTCATTACGTTGCATTTTCACTTTCATGAAAGAATAATTTGTCATAGTTTTTACAGGATGCCGTTATCACGTTATTTTCGCTGATCCAGATAAAGTTGCCGCCTTTAGGGCTGCGAGAGCCCAGAGGGACTCGTTTCGCGAAATTCGAGGCGAGAAGCAATGACTGGCCTAGTTTGCGCAGTTGGCTTTGGAATCTTTCCACATCGCTATATGGGAGAAGTGCGTACTCAATCTTATTTGCCTCTTGAAATGAGGGCTGTTACGTCACAACCATAAACTTCATTCATGGTAATAACGGTTTGAATATTCCGCTTTATAAGTTTAACAATGACCTACAGGGTATTGTTCAACTACGAACACCTGGCATTTTGGAGCGCTTTTTAAACTGGGCCGATAGGATATGAAAGAATGTCGTCAGGTTACCTTTGGTCAGTCTCGATTTGAATGATGCAAGTAACATTTTTGAGGCGTGAGTAACCGAAACGACTCAATTTCGTACTGTGGCTTATCAAGTTGCTTTATCTAGATTTAAGATTAGGGTTGCAATTTGCGTAAACCGTACAAGTGTCCTGTAAGGACTAAAGTAACGAGTTATAGTACTTGAAATCACTGGGAATTCACCGCATTCTGTAACTTTGCAGGATAAACTCATTTGCGACAAATAAGCGAGACGGGACGTTTATTCGCTCGCAATAGTCGCAGTGCTCAGTTTGTGCAATTTCGCATAAATTTAAACTATTTCGTGTCAGTTTTCCGAGACAACGTGCTCTGTCTGAACTTATGAAACGAAACCTTGCCAAAGGAATTATTTCTTTAACAAATCCCGTTTGAAACTTCTTCCGTTCACGTTTTACTGATTTATTAATATCTATTAATAATCAATGGTAATCCCAAATTTGTATAAAATACGTGTATAAAATATGTAATGTACGATTTTGTTGCACATTACCTACAGGTAACTCAGTCAACATAAAAATATGAATCACGGATTATCGGAATGACGACCTTCAACTGCCAGTGAACGGTCAAAGCACTCGATTGTTTAGCTACTAACGTGACTATTCTACCATTACTCAGTTCCCGATGAGTTGCACTTCTATTTTAGATAGTCACAAGCTAAATATAATGTCTGCAGTCAAGTTCAGGGACCTAATTTATTGCCGAGCACGCCACGAGTTTGTTGCATAGTCCAAACGTAGCATTGAATAGAACTTTTCAAATAAAACTACGGGACAGCGATGTTGCTATTAACGTCAATCTTACTTTTATAGTCACAGTCATTTCTATTTGAGACACTTCTATAGGCCTTACAAAAGTTGTATTCTCTATACTTAGGTACTTATACTGCTAAGTTCTGTTTGTATGTCGGTACCTAACAGTTATTATCTATTTACCTATATTTTTTATCTATTAACTATTTTATCGTAGGTATGATCAATTTCTAAGACTCCCGCCACACATTTTTATGTTAAAAATCAAGCGTAATATTTTAAATGAAAGGTTTATTTTGAGAGTGTAATTAACAAACACTGGTACATGTACGAGAGACAAGCTCAGATCACAAGCCTTGGACGATATACAGCGAAATGTTTTCCTCCGGACTCTCGTCGCGAGCTTCCTCTCACACTTCACCCGCTTGCATTTTTAAAATTCATTCTCCGGGAAACACATTATTATTTTTATGGCGCTTTAAAATAATTGCAGCAAATTTAACATTTTTCGCATTTTTGCTCTTTTTAAAGGCCCGTTGTAAATTGTCGTTTTTGCGCTTCCCACTTCCGTAAATCGTTTTAAATTATCTCTGCGTTTTGTTACTGAATTCTCTATCGCGCTGAACAAGAACGCAAAGACGAAACGAATTTCAAAATATTACAAAGTTTCTCCTTATTTAAAAATTGTACTTCGTTCATTCGATTGTAAGAATCTGAAGTGGTCTAGTCTATGCACTACTCTATCTGAGTTTTATATCGAACATTCCTTTTAAACTTAGCTCGAGAATGTCCAAGTCTTTATATGGCTTGTTATTTGCAGTGATTCCAGATGCTTTCCACAGAGGGGGAAACAAATTGTGCGGAAATTACATCCACATTTTCGCGATATCTTATTTCAAAAGCATGTTGAGCTGACGATATTTGAATAAATAATTTTGATTTTGTATTAAAGCACCGCTGCTGATGAATACCTCATTGTCGTGACGAATTTGGTTAACGTAACAACTGAGTGTTCTTTATTTCTTTGTTTTTTTTATTTGTTTCTTTATTTATAAACATTTTTGAATCTACTATTTGGTGTTATGGCCGAGGAGAAGAAATGACAAAAAAATGCAACGGCAACACATCTTTTAAATCAATGTAGGTGTGCATTACAAGTTATTTAGTTACTCAAGTTTGACGTTTCAATTTTTCATGTTCACTTCAAAACGTGTTTCGGTTTATTGAGCTTCGGAACCAGCTGTTGTCAAATTAGATTCGGCTGAGTTGGTTGATTAATCCCTGGACTGTTGCTAGGAAAAGGTTGAGCGTTGTAGGGAGTTTAATCTGTGGAAACTGGCGTGGCGTGGCGAGGCTTGCGTCGCAGAGCGGTGTAATTGAGCGTATGATACGTGCGCTGCCCGCCTGTGTCCACTCTGTGAGAACGAGCTTTGTAGGGCTGCAGGGACTACCTACTTGCTAATTGATTTAGACCGCTTTAGTCTGCGACACAATCTTGGTTCGTAGGGTGCCAAGAAAAAACAGTTTTATGTAAAATTTATTATCTAATTACTATCATATAGTATCGAATCGTCAACCGACTCTTACGAACGTTAAGTGTGATAATAACGCGATTAATGATATTAATTAAAAAAAGCTGAAAAACAAGAATTATTTTGTTGTTTTACTGATCTTTGCGCATAGATTAACATTCCACGGCCTCAGATGTTACGTACAAATATTGCGGACACTTATTACTGATAGCCCTCCAAGAGATATTGTAGTAGTAGGTATGCAACCGCATATTACTGGTCGAGGCGTGTGGTAAATCCCCAGCTGTGCTTTGTGTCGCTAAATAGATAAAACAGACTATGCACGGGTATAGCGTTGCTGCAGTCACCTGCTCGATGTACTGTTTAATAACTGGCAAACACGTGCAAGCGCTCACGTTTTGATGCGGTCCTCAAACATACGGAGCACGATCACGTATTGCCGTTCAGAAATCATTACAAACCAACAGTAAAAAATTACAGCCAAACATCCGAAGTTGTAAACGTAAGTGAGTTTTATATACACCCATTATTACGTGAAGTTTTTACTGCGTGAGCGATCGCTGCCGAGGAAGTGGTTGCGATAAGCCGAGTTGAAAGCGTAATGGCTACTAATGTAACCAAAGAAAAGCGGCATATCGCTCCATCGATCACGTCCGAGAGCGACCCTCCAGTAAACATGATGGAAATTTGAAATTACGCTCGTCCACATTAAATCAAATCAAATTACTTTCTACCAATGACGTTATTTTACAGAAGGTACTGATATTCAAGTTTTTATATTTAATAAGTAATTCTACTTAAATATATTTATTACGTGTTCATAAGACGTAAGCGAGTGAAATCCAGTCGGTTTACATAGCAAGTGGGAAGACTTACCAAGTTACCACCCACGCTGCATTGTTCCGCTAAACAATGTACGGGCAATGTTTTATAAATTCCCTCTTACCCGACTAAAACAACGTTTGTGTAAAATTTTGGTCATAAACAACGATCAATAGCACTCATGCCTTAGTCGAGACATTATAAATGTTACTTTTATTATCACTCTTGCGGAAAGAAGCGTTTATTTCACACTTCAGATATTCTAGACGCTTTTACGTCGAGCTCCCTTTGAACCCCAACTCTGTGTGTCTGTGTTTATATTGCCAGAAATTTCTTGTCTTCATCACCATTTTATGTAACATAAAACCGAATATAAACACCAAACCTCGGCTTTCAATCCTTAAATATAAACCACTGAACTTGAAATGATCGCACAGAAATCCCTTTATATCGCAGATTGAAGTTCTATCTCACCTGCAGATTTTTTCTCACCTTAACGCGTTTTTCATGTAGCCGCGGTAAGATTGATTTGAATAGAATTATCTAGTATATCAATCTACAATTACGGATCATCATGTACTCTACACACAGTACGTCTTCTTTTATCTGTTTCATCTGTAGGCTGTGGTTAGCAACCGTAGCTCCCACAATCCATCATCCTTGCTAATCAGGTATCTCATTACCATTGCTTATTGCAGGCTGTGGATTTACTTTGTACTCAGGTACCCATCACTTACCTGCTGCTAAATATAGAGGAAATTGGAATTGTTAGAAAGTGTGTGGGGTTTGAAAGTCATCCTCATTATAAAGGTTAATGAGCTCCCGGTTTTGGGTTACTTTACGAATTCTTAATAACGACGAAATGTAATATTAACATGTTTTAATTTTAAAGTTCTGTTTGTATTTTAAATATCTAAATCTCAGGAGTCGTCTGAAAAGTTGCTGTTATTTTATACAATCATTTGTTACACGACCCGTGCATAATATCCAAGAACCAATTTAATCTTTAAAGTTGATATCATATTCCTAACGCGTACATGTCAGTGAGGCGTTGCACTTGAATCGTGATTACTATACTTACTTACTGCATATTGATATGATCGTGCGTGTCCCTGGCCCCACGTCAACCCAGGTTTTAGAATCACCTAATGATGTTCTTGTACAAGAGTAATCATCGCCTATTGGTCACGGATTCTCTGAAATCTCGCCTCTACCTCAGTTGTTATTATTTTTTGTTGTGGTTTTGTTATTTTTGCGTTTGTTATTTCCTGTCGGCTTGAGTTTAGATTGAAAAACTTTGTAACATCGTCTCTTATTATAATTTTCTTTTGCAGTTGTATCGTTTTAGAAATAGCCATTATTGTTTCAAAAAAATCTTAGCTAAAATTGACCAAAAACTGGTGTTTCCTATTTTTGATCAAAAAACAAGCGACAAATTATAAAATATTCGTCCGTATTGAATAATTTATCGTAATAAACCCACCACATGTCGCGGGACGAAATAAAAATGTTTTTATTACGAACTTTATCCTGAAAATGGCGATAGAACTAAATAAATTCAGTGTGAACGAGTTTTTTTCTCGTTTACATATGGAGGTTGGCGTAACTGGAGCATAAAATGTTTTGAACGGCCCTCCGGAGCCCTACAACTATGGGCTCGAATTATGGAGGACCATAGTTGGAGAGTCGTGAGATATAGATTGTTAAAGTGCTTGAGACAGGGTGCGTTTTCTTATAACGACCTACATTGTAACCAAGTAGGCGTAGACAAATCGAGTTGATGTGTAGAAATGGATTCCCGAAACCAGACTACTACCTATATCGTCGCGGTGTCAATTTTTACTCGGATTGAAATTTATTGAAAGAAATCGACTTTTTCAAAAATGTGCTTTATTTTATTTGATGAACTATTTGGAAACTATAGGTAGCTGTTCATAATGTCATCTTAGGACGCCAGAGTCACTGTAAGAAGTGGTTCTGTCCACCAGTATATAAGGCTATATGACCCTAATCAGCCGAACCTAGTCAAATGAAATACTTTTTTATTAGAAACGTCAAAATTATAATTTTATGGCATTTGTCTACGAATATAAAATGGTGACGTCAATACACGTGCTCAGGCGTCATTGTGCTTATTTTTACGTCATTCGTTAAAATTCGTAAATAATTCAAAACGGAAAATGAGGTAGAGTTTTGATGGTCTTAAACTAACTTCTATTGCTACATTTGTATTTTAAAATTTATCTTTGACCCAGTCAGGTACCTGTCTGGAGTTACCAATGTACGTAGGTATAATTTACCTTTGATAGGCCGCGAGGCGTAATAACTATAAATATTTTGTGCTTTACAAGCACTTTGAATGTACTTATCTCAAAAAGTTTAAATGTAATATTTTTGAACGTTTGCATACAAATTGCGAAGCGCTTTTTATTTAAAATTCTTGCTCTCGTGAATCCTGTAATCACATTGAAAAATCATATTACAATGAAATGAAACAACATAATAAGCTCACGACTATATTTGAGGTAGTCAGAGGCACATCCATTGTAACATGAACTAAGTAAGTACCTACACATCACCGAGTTTTTTGTTAGACGAACTTGATAGGTGAGCTGTATCGTCGTCAATAATGGTAATACATACATATGTAAACTCATGCCTATTTCCCACCGGGGTAAGCAGAGACTGAGGAAAATAACCTAGTAGTCAATAGTATAGTATAATAGTATAGTGTAATACCTATAGTTTATAATGGTAACGGTGATGGCAATGAAACACGGATGGATAGATTAACGGCCTCCGTGGTCCAGTGGTTAAGCGGGCTCACGATCCGAAGGTCCCGGGTTCGAGTCCCGGTGGGGACATATCACAAAAATCACTTTGTGATCCCTAGTTTGGTTTGGACATTACAGGCTGATCGCCTGATCGTCCAAAAAGTAAGATGATCTGTGTTTCGGAAGGCACGTTAAGCCATTGGTCCCTGTTACTACTTACTGATGTAAGTAAGTAGTTACATGACCCATGTAACGACTACTACTACTACGAAGAGACCAGAGTTAATGAGGTTTGTAATTCACCTCATAACCCACACGATAGAAGAAGAACCATGTGGATTTAAAATTTATTTACATATAGCTAAGTCGAATTTCGGAAGGGGGGGGAATGGGGAGTGGGGAATTAGTGAAGTTTGTAGGGACAGAATAATGACGCAGCCCTATTATGGTGAGGGGGCGAAATCTAATACAATGGATAATATTTTTATGGTTTTAAAAACCTTTGAGGGGGTTTCCTTTGTCGCCATTTTATGGCTGTGTTTTTTCCGGTGGCTGAACTATTGTGAAACTTGAGTGCTTTAATGACTTATTAAACACCTAGACTGATAATGATATGAAGTGGCTTGCTAAGTATTCGTAGAATTGTTTATATCGAGGAGTGCTCTTGTATTTCAACTCTACTGGAATATTAGTTATCCTAATAACCACACGTGTCATGTTTAATTCATGCCTACGTTAATATAAAATACCTCAATATTATAGGTGTATAGAAACGCGCCGAACCTCATATTCCCGTCGAAGGGACAGGGGAGGGGTGAGGGGGGGGGGGGGTGTAACATAACTATCACTACATAGTATAAAACAAAGTTGCTTTTTCTGTCCCTATATCCCTCATCATCATCAGCCCATTAACGTCCCCACTGCTGGGGCACGGGCCTTCCCTATGGATGGATAGGGAGATCGGGCCTTGAACCATCACGCGGGCCCAGCGCGGATTGATGGTTATTAACGACTGCTAATGCAGCCGGGACCAACGGCTTAATGTGCCTTCCGAAGCACGCGCACCCTATATCCCTATGTACGCTTAAATCTTTAAAACTACGCAACGGATTTTGATGCGGTTTTTTAATAGATAGAGTGATTCAAGAGGAAGTTTTATATGTATAATAACATCCATTAAATAGTGGAGAAATACTGTTATTTTTGAGGTTTTTAATGTGATGTCGTAAATAATTTCATTTCTTTCCTGAGCATTGCACCCGAGCGAAGCCGAGGCGGGTCGCTAGTTACGAAATAAATTAATATGAATAGGGACGAAAGCAAAACAGGGTTTTTTTTTATAACGGATACTCTATATTATGGTTGTGTTGTATACGCAGAGTTCATTCGGAGATCCTAAGTGATTAGCTTACGTAGATCACGTGGGTATTTTATGTATTTGCAAACATTAACGTAGAATACGGTATATATCATTGCATACATACAGGTTGTTAGTGACATCGTAACAAAAACTTTGAGGGATTATTCAAACCATGATTCTCAGTGGTTATCAAGTGGAATTTTCCGTTGCCAAAGTATGAATCTGAAAATAATAAAAAAACAAAAAATTTAATGAATTTTTTGACTCATCAACTCAGAAGCAAGGTCTGAATCAAGCCCCTCGGTATTTGTTACGGTGTCACTAACACCCATACGCACTTGTATGGCTACCTGTAAGTACTTATTCTTTGTCGACTTCAACTACAAGATGATGAGCAACATGGTATGTTGGTGCAAATTGTTTTGCTAACAGTTAGGTACCGCTGTTCTAGCTGCATACCAACATAACGAACCTAGACAACCCGACATCAAACGACTTCAAGTCCTTGACATTGTCTTGCTGACGCGTCCTTAGTTTTTGCCAACACTCCTTCTACGGATAAGTTATTATTATTGATGGCAGCAGGTGTTATGAACGGATACAACGGCCAGTCTGACGGGTACGATCGGAAACGATAAATTCGTAATGTCGTCTAAAAACTATAATTTTCTTAATTAAATCGCCCCTTAATCAAGTGCCAGACCCCAGTTGAAAGTAACATCATTTGAAACTTACTTCCATAAACTCACGCCCGTATCCCTAACGGTGTGGGCAGAGCTACGCAAGTAATCAGAAGTCAGCAGCCACTTGATAAGTCGAACTGATGACGAACCGTGACGTAATAGGTGATCAACACATCGCCCACATACTTATTTTCCATTCATCAAGTTAGAAAGACATCATATATCCCTTTGTCGGGTTTTACGACATACCCGAAAAGACAAGTAGCCGAACGCGTTCTATGTTTTCACTCGCTCTTATAGAAGCATCAAATAAATCATTTCGTATAGAATCTTTATAAACTAAGGAATAACGTGTTGTATTGCAGTCCGTACGTAAACACAATCAAGTAAATGGTTGTTTATTAAGGTAAAGTGCTAATTAACGTCGCGTTGAGTGCCGAAAACCCCACTCGACAGCGCATATATACACTCAGTGTGAAAGCTTGGGAGTGGATTGATTTGACGCACTTATATAATTAAGTATGTCGTATCAACGGAACGCGTTACTGAATTATCAAGGCGACTTGTCTAGACATAGTTGAGAAAACTCAGCAAGTCTGTTATTGGTAAAATTTTCTAGACAAAAACAGCATAGTCTTCTCTTCTATCGTGTGGGTTATGAGGTGAATTGCCAACCTCATCAACCCTGGTGTTAGGGTTATAATTGAGCCGCCAAAACGGCTTAACGTCCCTTCCGTAGCACGGATCATCTTACTTTCGGACAGTCAGGTGATCAGCGTGTAAGGTCCTAACGAAACTAGGGATCACACGAGAGATTTTTGTGATATGTCCCCACCGGGATTCGAACCCGGAACCTCCGGACCGTGAGCTGTGAGTACGAGAAGAAGATAAGAGAATAGCATAGTAATATTAGACGATACAAGCAGCAAAATTGTCCGTTTGTAAATTCTGATGAGTGAGGTACGAGGGGAGGTCAAAAAGTTCGCGGAATGAGGGGGAAGGGGGTCGAAATTAAACACGAAACTATTTTTCCTTTTCAATATATTCTCCCTTAACCTTAACACATTTTCCGGATCTATCAAATAATTTGTTTATTCCATCATAAAAAAAAGATTTCTCTTTGCTGTCAAAATAGGCCGAAATTGCAGACTTGACTTCTTCATCATCGCCAAATTTTCGTCCACGCAGTTCCTTTTTCATTTTTGGGAACAAATAATAATCGCTGGGGGCCAAGTCTGGACTGTAAGGCGGGTGGTTTAATTTTTCGAACCCGCATCGGTGAATGGCAGCCGTCGCAACATGGCACGTGTGGACGGGTGCGTTGTCGTGCAAAAGGAGCACACCTCTTGACAGCTTTCCTCTTCTTTTTTCCTTGATAGCCTCTTTCAATCTATCCAGTAAAGAAGCGTAGTAATGTCCCGTTATAGTCACACCACGATCTTTATAATCAATCAGCAAAATACCTTCTGTATCCCAAAAAATAGTGGCCATGATCTTTCCGGCCGATTGTGACACCTTAAACTTCTTTGGAGGAGGTGTGCCTTTTTTATGCCACTGCATCGACTCTTGCTTCGACTCAGGTTCATAGTGGTGAACCCAGGTTTCATCTCCAGTAACAATCCGGGCCATAACTTCTTCCTTATTCTCTCCACAGAGCTCTAAAAACTGGCGAGAACACTCGACACGCTCGCTTTTTTGAAGTGGCGTGAGCATTCTTGGAACCCATCTTGCGCTGACCTTAGTCATCCCAAGATGTTGATGTAGGATATTTAAAATACTTGTTTCGGATACACCGACCATTGCTGCAAGCTGCTTCTTCTTCAAGCGGGTATCTTCTAATACAAGTTTCTCTACTTTTTCGATGATTTCCGGTGTGGTGGCCTCAATGGGCCGTCCGGACCAGGGGTCATCTTCAATCGACTCTCTTCCTTGCTTGAAAAGACTATGCCACTTGTATACCATGGTTTTACCAGGGGCAGAGTCCGCGTAAACTGCTAACAGCTCTTGAAAAATCGTCTGAGCGGATTTTCCTTGCTTGGTGAGGAACTTAATGACGGCGCGGTGTTCAATTTTCTCCATATTCGCTGAGTTCTTCCCGATTCACTTGTTTGCTGGTCGATAGTTCAAACTTTAATGACCCGATTTGCTTCAAACTTGGTACATATACTGTTAATGAGGTGTGCAACTAGCGGCTACCTGTACGAGCAAACCAACCCCCTCCAACCCCTCCATTCCGCGAACTTTTTGACCTCCCCTCGTAGGTTATTTATGTACCTTTGGAGTTGCTTCACTGCCTGTTTTATACGTTTCGCCCCCACACTCCACTCCACGTGCAATCGTTATAAATAACTGTCGTCTACACGAAAATATCTAATTAGCTCCACTTCTTTCCCACATGAAATATTCCCGACGTCTGAAAACTACCAATTTTGAACTATAAAAACATTTTTATGGTACAAAAAGACGTAATTCAACGTCATGTAATGACTCGACTGAAAATTCATTTTGAAACGTAACTCTAAAGCATAATACGACTCGTGTAATGCTACCGAAACAAATGGGCGACAAATGTGATAAAAAAACTAATGACCGAACAATAACGTTTTACCTAAACCGTTTTTACGCGTGACAAAATATCGCGAATAGAATTGAGACAAATAGTTTTCTAACAGAACAACAATTCTCGCTGGACATTTAAGTTTGCTTACAGTAACGAGTAGGGACCATAAAAGTTGGGACCCTTGGCAGGCAGTTAGTCTGCTGTTGGAATGAGGTAATAAATTTCATGCTCTAAGTTTACCTGTACGTGAGAAGTATTCCCACCGTCTCCTTCTTAAACCTAGATTAGGTTGGCTGAAACTCGTCGGGGAAAGTCGATAGTTTCCAAATTATTTGAGATAAGTCGGATCCTATTGTAAGAGCTGTCAAGATCATAGTCGCTTGATAAGTTTACGAAATCTATGCATTGTTTCTTAATTATTGAACCCATTGAGGATTAAAACAAAAGAAATTAATTGGGTAACTTTGGGCACATGACAGGTATTGAAAAACTTTCCATGCAACCTGTGAATTAAAAATGTAAGTATTCATCTCCCTAGCATTTACCCGTTTTTCACAGAGTCTACTTACCTAACCTGAAGATTTGACGAGTCCGGTTTTTTACAGAAGCGACTGCCTGTCTGACCTTCCAACCCGCGAAGGGAAAACCAGCCTAATATTACAGGTTAGGTCACATCATCACATGCCTCCGAAAATGCATTTCTCGGGAATATGGGTTTCCTCCCGATGTTTTCTTTTACCGCTGTGCACGTGATAACACGAAAACAAATTCGACAATCATTATTATATACTTTATTGCACTTAACAACTAGTTACATCACAAACAAGAAATGGACGTTTACAAGGGTGGACTTATCTCTAAGAGAGATCTCTTCCAGCCAACCCAGAGGTAGTATTAGAGTAACTGCGGAAGAATAAAAAGATCAAAATCATTGATCAAGATCATTGGTATTGGTTAGGCCTGTGCTGGATTGGAACCTGCGACCTCAAAGTGAGAAGCAAGCGTTGGACCAACTGGGCTACCACGGGTTTAAAGAAGAAACGTTCTTTTCTAAAACCTACGACAGTGTTAATTTCTCTCTTGTAATTAAGTCGTGGAAGATGCAACGCAGCGTCTCGACTTTTTCTAATTGGAGATCGATCTAAATAGCACCTTGTTATTCAAGATTAATGGTGCAATAGTTTTGTCTTCGAACACAAATTACGAAATTCTCCGTATTGTTGGGAATAAATTGCGAGCTATAAGTAACTGCTTACAAGATAGCTAAGTGCTTTACCTGCATTTAATGACTCAGACGTAATGCACGTAGGCGGTCTAGGAGCGTTCTGGGGTTCACACAACATAACATCACGTCTGAATTCCCGAAGGGGTAGGCAGAGGTGTATGGTATATACACTCGGAACAGACATACATAAACGTTAAACAGCCTATATACGTCCCACTTCTGGGCACAGGCCTCCCCTCAATCAACCGGAGGGGGTATGGAGCATAGTCCACGACGCTGCTCCACTTAGGATTGGTGGAGGTGTTTTTACGGCTAATAGCCGGGACCAACGGAACGGGACTCGGAACAGAACGGGTTTTATATAACATACAAACATTCAAACTGAAACATTGCAAAAATGCAAAAAAAATACTTGGCCCTGAAACGCTCCGCAAACCACGTCTATGTGCATTAACCTTAATTCCAAGCTCAGCCTAAGTAGGAAAAAATCTAACGAGGCTTGGTTTTATACAAACCCCCTTTGCGACCTCTACTGTATCTGTTTACAATTTACTTATTATTTATGTAATAGTTTATTGTGCACAGAAACAAAATTTAAAGACAAGTTGATTAGAAAAAAACCGACAAACGGTTCAGCTTATTTATAATAGAAATCTCTTCTAGCAGAACATTTCAGGACCCCGATACCGAACACGCCGACGCGGGCGTTGTCGACGCTTTCCCACATTCAGCGTTTATCGCTATAAACCCGCTAAGGTCGATTCATTCTTTCAAATATAATCCACTCAGACGCCGCCCTGAGCCGAGGTTCGCGCCTAGCTGGGCATCCTTAGGCCTGTCTACTTAAATTTTCTACCGGGTGAAAGCCATCAGCGCTTCCTTTTTGTCCGGCTAAGAAGTTAAAGCCATCTGCGGCAAATCTACAATATGCCACGTCAAAAAAATAACTTCCAGTATACCGGGAAAGAGACAAACTAAAACCAGGGGAGGGCAGATAGGCGTGTATATAAAAAAATGATAATAGAAAATACATACATTATTACTTAATTATAATAATACTTACAATGAACATTAAGCTCTTAAGTCGCCTGTAGTAAATACGTATCGATTTGTCTCTCTAGACTAGGTAAGCGGCTAATGAGTCTTCTTGATGGGTATTCAGTCGCTATTGGTTAAATGATTCCACTCGAACTATTACTCAAGGAGATGAGACACTGAGAATATTAAATATTGATATAAAAGTCGGGCGTACTTTCGAGGTTCCTGCTGGGAGTATCAAAAGTTTCTCGCAAATAGCAGCATTAAAGTTTGACGCAATATCACCGCATGCTACGGCGTGTGTACCAAATACTACTTATATACTTTTTGTTGTATTTATCTTTTTGAAGACGTAAAGTTTCTTAAAGTTTCCGCAAAATATTTGGTTTGCATAATTTTGGCAAAATCGCAAGTGATTCCAAGAAAAGTTGATGTAGATGTAGGTACAAGGTAGGTATTTGTATTTACCTAGATTATACTCGCTCCTTGTTCGAGAGGTTTTTAACAGTGTAGTCTACGTCTTATGCTCCAGCATCGTCACAATTTTCAAAGCTCATATCCAAAGCTAAAAAAAAAGTTAGTTTCCCGCTTCCTGAGCGCAGCTGTCAACTAATGTCATTACGGTTTTTGTGCACCGGCGCGTCACTTCGCCTCCTTAAATAAACTAATTGAAAACCAATATTTAATACACAAACATGATTGATATAGTGCGAAAAATCTGTTACTTACATAATCAAGTGCTTTTTTCTCTAAAAAAGCTAGAAACAGTACCAAAGAAAAAATGTGGATGACGACGAGCGTAAGTTCTTTTTGATAAAACAAAATGTGGATTAAACTGGTAAGTCTTAACATTATCCATCTACTAAAACAAGAGAAGATATAATTATGATTAATTCAATTTAATTCCTTTTATTGTCGAAAACAAATTACTTTTTTTGAGGTTATAATTTTATAATCCTATCATTCGAAGAAGTAACTTAAGTTGGTACTTATTACTAATAAAAGTAACTAGTTTTATTAACAGATATAATAATATTATTAAAATTGTATCGTGTTCGTGTTATAACAGTGATTTAAAAGTTATACTTTATTCCGATGTTGATGTTGTTTAAATTCGCCTTATATAAGGCAGGCAAAGATCTGAGGACTATACAGTCTTGACTTTAGTAATTTAATATTCAAAAATCACGATCAAAATAGGCCTAAGCCTTGTCTTCAGTCCCTGATAACCACGTTTTTATTTTCACCTGTCAAAAAAAAAAAAAATATATTTTTGTTTCTTTTTGTAAGTCGTGTTCTTGACTTATGTTGCGGTTGATAACTTACTATCAGCGAATGAAATGAGCAGTTTTATAATAAAACAAAGAGCACCAGTGAAATATAACCGCAGAATGGCATAGAAAAGTAAATAATAAACTCAGAAATAATTTGACAAGTTCAGATAATTAGATGACAGAAGCACTTCATGTTTACCCTGTTCATCAAGAAGTACCTATGAGACAGTAGTACTCGATATCACAGAGGTCATCTACACCATTGGTAGACAAGATACATAACTTATTCAAGATAACACTTAAAACATTTAGAGTATTATAATTGGTTCAATACAAGATAACCATACTTAAAAATTATATTATATATATTATAACAGTACATAATCCCTACCCACAGTCTCTGTTAAGTGGTGTTAATAATGTTATATTCTCCGAATGATACTTACAGTATAAGATGATGATGATATACCCTAACAATAAAAACAGAAAGAGTGTTAAGAGGGTACAGGCAAAAGATAGCCTTATTATAGTAAGCAATTTCTTCCAAATTACTCTAATCTTATTATAATTCAAGCTTCCAACGTATGGGTGATGATTATTGGTACCAACCTAACCAACAAGAGAACACCACTTGGAGAGTCACCTAGTTAAGCACTAGTAGTGAACTGTCTGACTAGAGGATAGACAGACTATTTGTTTCCTTTTAGAGCTATCACAATAGAGGATAGACAATGGGCTTGATGTATCAACCCTATTAACATAAAAATCAACCACTAAGACTGTTGCAAAGCGCAAATATACCTATGCCTTATTTTAATACCTAGAGCTATCATTTAGCTGATGGACAGTGGACTTGATGGTACCAACTTAATGAACGAGCTATCACTAGGAAGTTTGCCATTGCAAAGCGCTAATATACCTATTTTACATTTCCATACCTAGAGCTATCACTTAGAGGATAGACAATGGACTTAAAGGCACAATGCACATAAGAGCTACCATTAGGAAGGTCGCCATTGATAAGCGCTAATATACCTATTTGTCATTTCCATACCTAGAGCTATCACTTAGAGGATAGACAATAGACTTGAAGGTATCAATGCAATGAACATAAGAGCTACCACTAAGAAGGTCGCCACTGACAAGCGCTAACATACCTATTTCTCATTTCCATACTTAGAGCTATCACTTAGAGGATAGACAATGGACTGGATGGTATCAACCTAATTAACAAAAGATCTACCACCAGGAAGGTCGCCATTGCCAAGCGCTAATATACCTATTTATCATTTCCATGCCTAGAGCTATCACTTAGAGGATAGACAATGGACTTGAAGGTATCAACACAATGAATGTAAGAGCTACCACGAAGAAAGTCGCCATTGACAAGCGCTAACATACCTATTTCTCATTTCCATACTTAGAGCTATCACTTAGAGGATAGACAATGGACTTGATGGTAAGAGCTACCACGATTATGGTCGGCATTGGCAAGCGCTATATACCTATTTCTCATTTCCATACTTAGAGCTATCACTTAGAGGATAGACAATAGACTTTATGGTATGAACCCTATTAATATAAGAGCTACCACGATTATGGTCGGCATTAGCAAGCGCTATATACCTATTTCTCATTTCCATACCTAGAGCTATCACTTAGAGGATAGACAATGGACTTGATGGTATCAACTCAAATAACATAAAGCTACCACTACAAGTATCGCCTTTTGCTAAACGCTAGTAGATAGCTAGAACATAGACCAACTATTTTTTATACTTTTATTTCCATGTTTGGTTTGTCACTTGAGGAATCGAAGATAAACCATTGAATTGTCGGGGCTTACCTACCCATGTTGAAACTCAAGATTAGACTAATGCTGAGAAACAATAGACTATTATGTCAAATTGATTATTATAAAATAATGAGAGTACAAATTCTGAAGAAATAACCGACAATTCAAAACCTAAAAGCCTCTGTTCTATTAATCAACCTCATCATTTCAGGCCTTTACATCTTTATCAGATGATCCAACTGTGCTAGAAATCAAAGTATTAATAGTATGTAATGTCAGAGATTACTTTCAAAAGAGATAACTGTACACAAGACATGGTTAGAGAATACTGCTATTAAATTCTTTCAACCAACATCATAAAATTCAAATAGCACATAAATAATAATGAATAACATTGCCCGAAGAGTGAGTAAACGAGATAGCAACAGGATCTGTGGAACAGAGACAACAGTATCAGCAGGCAGCCCCACAGCCAACAGCATGAACAGAAAGCCCACAAGGAACAGTATCAGCAGGCCGCCCCACAGCCAGCAATAAAAGCAGTGATGCAACCAGTCATGATCAGCAGTGCCATAATTAGCAGTACCAGCAGCCCTACAGCCAGCAGTAGTAGCAGAGCTACAACCAGATGTATTAGCAGTCTCACAGCCATTAGTATCAACAGTGGCCCAGGCAGCAAGGCCGTTTAAGAATAGTACCTCATGAGGAGGAAGAATTCCCTATAAAGTTATAATGGGAAAATTTGCACAAGCAAATATTTATGATATTAACTTTTTCAAAATTCTGGTAAAATTAATTCCGAATGTCTATCACTAAAAGTTTTAGCATTATCATTAAGACATGGGATTCAAATCCTGTCTTTGTTAATCAGGAATAACAATACTAATCTCAGTATAAATTGAGGTACCTACCTGATAATATTATAACTTCAATGAAAATTTCCTTCAAGTATTACATTCGAAATTGTAAAATATTGATACCTAGTTCGGTTAGATAGAATAGTTGCCCTTTTTATTATTAACTCATAGGTGAAAACGAAGGAAAAATAGTTCATTATTAACATATAACTTACATCACCATTAGCGTTTTCTCTAAATTATGTTGTTGTAGATTTATTATGTTGTTGCTGATCAGCCCAAAACACAGTTTACAATTAATATAAAAATTACAACAATAATGTCCCTCCACTTAATCAATCGGAACCAAACTGCAGTGGAGAAGTAACAATAATATTTTCATGACAAATATATGTTTATCCCATTTTTCCAGTAAATAATAGGACGTTACTATTACTGTCCTAAAAACAAATTCAATAATTATTACACTAAAGAGATAGCTGCGTAAACAATGTTACGTGTGTTAATGTGTTGTGTGTACGTTGTTCTATCATCTGATTGGTGGGTGAAAGGTTGCATAGAGGAATAGGAAAAAATTCCACAACAAGTTATATTTATTATTACCACATAAAAAATTATACTAAATGTTATTACCAAGCCCATATGGTCGATATTAGGTAATACACAATAACGTGGGCTCAGGTAATCTATTTTAATAAAAACGAAATCTTAATTATTCCGAAGATAATTATCACACAAGTACATAATGTAAATGCACTTCCCCTCTTTATACTTTCAGCCTCATTTAACAATATCTTATAATAAAGAGGAAAGTTTAGTTCAGTGGTTCTGAATATTTTAATGAAAAAGGTCATTTGAATAAATGTATCGAAATTCTTACTTGCACTTATATTTGTATTTTCTCTAATCAATTTGACATGTTGTCTTAGGATTCATTTAACTACTCAATGTCGACAACAATTGCCAACTT
Organism: Pectinophora gossypiella; assembly: GCF_024362695.1. Taxonomy (NCBI): domain Eukaryota; kingdom Metazoa; phylum Arthropoda; class Insecta; order Lepidoptera; family Gelechiidae; genus Pectinophora; species Pectinophora gossypiella. The sequence goes on from NC_065417.1 coordinate 11,158,183, forward strand.
AGCACAGGATGTTACAATCAATCTTGTGTCTGGGTGCCCTCGTCATTACCCGTTCTTCTTTATGTATTTCTTCTTCTTTTATGTATGTAAACAAATAATGTGTAACTTTGATAATTATTGTAGCCCTTGGTGTGCCAATGAAAAATGAGTGTTATACTATATGATGAAGTCTCACAGTCCTTTCGACTATAACTATCGTTGTTGTTCAAGAGCTTCGGAAATGTGCTCTATGGTGAGGTCCCTGTGAGGCTCTTATAGCCAATCTTGATGTTGAGCTCCATCAGAAATTTGTGTGAAATTGATAGTAATGTGAAATAGGTATTTAATGTACTTGCTCAACTTCAACTTTATTATTTAGAACTATGTATCTATTCTAGTACAGTATAGTATAACCATATATAACATACATAATATCGATTCCATTCTTGAGAACTGGTGAAACTTGTTTAGCGAACAGTTATTATTCTTATTGTTTTTTACATGATAATATCAAAACGTTTGGTGGAACGCCGCGCTGAGTTTATCAGGAGACGGCTGTGCCTCTGACTGCCTTTATTGGGATTAAAGTCATGGGCAGCTTAATTAGCTTTTGTGATAACAATGTATGTACTTTATTCATTAATGAATAATCATATTATTGGTACTCGTTTCAATTTAAATGTTTCATTCCCAACTAAACTTTGAACATCTACACTGTTAAAAACCTCTCGAACAAGGAGCGAGTATAATTATGAGATTAAACGAACTTACCTGTAAGTGAAGTTCTATCTCAATTATACGAAGCTCCTTGTTCGAGAGGACTCCCTCCCTTCAATTTTAATATCCCGCCCTAAAGCTTCCACAGGTGATGAGTTGTCCATGAAACATGCTTTAAACATAATGACATTAGTTGACAGCTGCGCTCAGGAAGCGGGAAACTAACTTTTTTTTTTTAGCTTTGGATATGAGCTTTGAAAATTGTGACGATGCTGGAGCATAAGACGTAGACTACACTGTTAAAAACCTCTCGAACAAGGAGCTTCGTATAATTGAGATAGAACTTCACTTACAGGTAAGTTCGTTTAATCTCATAATTATGTAGAATCAGAACAGAATCAGTATGTTGGTTCTTTTCGCCATATTTCTTGATGACTTTATAAGTATAAGGCAATCACTGAATATTTTGCGCTCAATTTTCCGCACATTGTTACGTAAATCATATTGAGTGACAAATGCGAAAGCATAAAAAATATATCGTATGTTTTCGCATATATTAATATAGGTACATAATTGCTAGCAAATAGGTGCAACGCCACGCAAAATATGAGTTAGGTATTTATCCCTATTAATCTCATTAGCGCAATAGTGCTGTCATTTAGTGGAACTGGGTAGGTCAAAGATAAATTATGAAATTCTGATTACTAAGTAAAGACAGATCTAAAGGTGAAAAAAAAAACGTTTTCTTTTTTCTATTTAACCTATTTGTGAATTTTAATAAAGAATAATAAGTGCGACATTTTGTCACGTTTTTCTATGACGTCCCAGTTTACTTTTTAAATAATAGGCGTGATCTCATGTACGTATTAATATAATTTTTATTTGTTTTTAAATTATTTCATTAAATATTCACTACATAGAGCTAGAATTTTTAAAGTCCATACACTGTTGAATCCTTTATAATATACTTGTTCGTGTAACATAAGGAAGAGGCATTCATAGTGATTGGCTGGTCGGCCATATTTCCTCTGCGGGTTCCAGTCTGTGGCGCTCCCCCTATTCCTTATTCATAACTCGCTAGTAAGAGTGGACGCGAAATGGCCATAGCTTCTTTTCCGACTAAGGCACGTTTCGTATTCACTAGTTTAGTTGAAGTCTGCACTGTGCTCATCATTTGGAATCTTGATTTGAAAAGTTTTGAATTTAGCTTTTCGTGCGCGCTTCGAAAATGGAGCCATATTTTCTAATAGAAACGATTTTTAAAACTATACGAGTAATAAGTAGCGGTTTTAAAATTAGAATGAAAAAAATAAAATAACTGATTTAAATTAAAATTAAAATACAAATTAATTTTGCAAGGATGTACATTACGTACATATCCTCCAAAGACAAAAGACGCAAGAGCTAGATAACGGAGTTTGACTTTTAAAAGGACATTTGGTCTCAGGACATTTTGTCTTATGACTCTATATTAAGTACCTATAGCAACATGATTAATCTTAAAAATTTTACCTAAGATAAATGTAAATTTCGTGATAATTTTTCATTATTAAGCATTTTAAACGTAGTTTGTGTTGGATAATTATGAATCCTAAAGGTATTTTCATACGAAGCAATTTTTGAAACAGTTCATTAATTATACTAGGGTGTAATTAATCAAAAATGCTTCGTAATTCAAACTTAAATACAGGTAGGGGGAGTTGAAGGCGCAATTACATTAAGTCTTTTATGTACATATTTTGAAATAATTGTGTTCGATTCGATTCGAAAAGCGTGTGTTCCTCGTCGGTATATCGAAAACTATGTATATATTCAAACATAGATTCCAACATATTTGAATTATTTATATATTATTTGATGTACCATAATTCATCATCCATTTACCTTATAGTAGGTAGCTTACAAAGTTTATTTTTCACGTTGAAATGAATTGAAAATTTATTGTCATAAATGTGGTAAGTATATCGATGGAAGTAAAGCTTATAGCGCTCAGCACATTTAGTCATGTTGTGACATACAATAATAACTACTTACATAAAGTACTGAAAAATATTACAAAAATACTTATCTATATAAAAAAAAGAAAGAAAGAAAAAACTATTTATAAACTGAAAAACTCACTATGCAATTTTCTTATTCATTAGCTGTTTTCATTGATGGCTGTGTATGTTTCTAATAGGTAAAAGTCCTATACGAATGGACCTTTTCATATATTCACCCCAGTTACTTAGCAGAAGTTTATCACTTCTACGGATGTGTTGTAGTTATCGTGTAGTGACCTCCGATGTCAATCTTCTGCTGCATGTTATCATATCACTACACCTAGCTACTCGTAGTATAACACAACCCGTGACGTCACAGCATAAAAATAACTGCATGACCATGTCTGTGTGTAAGTCATGTGTGTGTGTGTGTGTGTGTGTATGTCATATTGTGAGTGTAAGGATATGTGTGTGAAAAGTGTGAGTACTTAGATGACGACTGATAATAATGAATGGAAAGGAATACAATACGCGTTGTAGCGATCCCACTTAGAGTGGGATAAGGGCAGGAAGATGATGATTCACGTCTATGTCTAGTTTTACATAAATATAAAGGCAATTACAGAAAGGCAACAGCTTCCGTGGTCTAATTCTTGTTAGAGCGTTAGTTCGCGAGCGTTCTAGTTAGAGCGTTAGGCTCTGGAGGCGTTAGGTCTGGTGGTGCCCGGCGCTATACAGTACAATATAAAACCTAACAAAGCTTTGCGTCAAAACCCATAGCCGTCCAAAATTTACCGTTCACAAATACAAAACGCGTGTATTCCTATGTTCCCCTGCAAAGGCGTTCCCTCGTGCGGTTCGTTATAAACCCCCGAATTGCCGCGTGCACCGATGTAACTGCCTCGAATTCATTCAGTCACGTACATACTGCCTCTAAGCTAACATAAATATACGTATGTCTAACTTGATTATGGATTAGGGTGTTGCTATTAAGGGAGTGAAAGGAAATCTCTTATAATTAATATTTGAAGAAGAATATTTTTTTACTACACCAAACTAATGTGACATTGAAGAAGCGTATCAATTGTGGAATGGCTTTGAAAATCGTTTGAGCCCTCTTGAATATATTTACACAAGTATTGTACTCAAGATTTGTATTATTCCTCCATTGTATCTTGGCTCCTCATTAGATGTCAATTGTACAAGCGTGGGGCACCCCAACGGAGCCTTTCGGTAATCGAATACAAAACAAACTGCTCTCTATCTTAAAGAATTAAGATTTTTCCTTCCCATACTTAGTCGTAACTCGTAATAAAACGAAATAGTAATAGTACTTTAAATATTATTTTGTACACGACCGACTGACTGTAGGTATATCACGTTGGTCTAACAGAAAGCTAGGTAAGGTATGTGTACAGTCATGAGCAATATAATGTACCCACTTTAGGACTCTGTCGCACTAACATATTTGACATTTAGTGAGACTTGCATGTTCAATTTGTCAAAAAAGTTAATGTGACATGGTACCAAAGTGTATACTATATATTAATGCTCGTGACCGTACTTAGTTCATCTTGTACCTAGGACTATCCCAATTGGGATATAGTCGTGAGATTATGTTATTATACTGTATCCAACGTTGTCTAGTTTAGTATATCTTTCCTTAGTATTAATATTAATAAGGTTTACGCGTATAAGTGGAATAATGAATGACTGTTGCGTTACGTCAGAGCGACTACGTACCTATTACTTCTCATTAGCTAAGCTTAATCATTAGCATAGAATAAGGAATAATACTACGTATATAACGACAATTCTCCGCTCCCCACCAGCGTCTGAGCTAGGATTACCACCCCTCGAACATAGTTTAGTCTTGAATCGTGTAGGCAGCGCGTGGACCGTTGTTTTTATTTTTTATCGGTTTAGCTTATAATAATATGTTCTAAATTTGAAATTGGACGTCGACGTTCTTTCGCCTGATTGGAATATTTGAAATCACAGTAATTGCCCGTGCCGACGCACCTGCGTGGCGTCTACAAATATTTATTTTTCATTGTGATTGTTCATCAAAACGTGGTAATAATTTGCAATAAAATTGGACCTAGACGCGATTGATTACTTAGTTCAGTGATTTTTAAGTCAAGTTTTAAGTCTATTAATGAATTGTGAACCTTTCAAAATTTCTTGTTTGTGATTTGTGTGGTAAATAAATAAATAAAAATTAACTGATAAACGCATCTTTCGTAAGAAGTACTAACTATCTACGTAAGTAAGTAATGACGGTTAAATTAGGTATTGTAATTTGCAGCTCTCAGACGTCACACACACAGTTGCGCGTGTTGATAATGTCAGTGTGTAGTGTCTGTGTAAAACTAGGTTGTTCGTGTGAAGTGTCCGGGGTGTGTCATTAGCTTGAATTTATAATAATAATGGGTCTTATTCTTAGGGCTCGAATTATAGATATCCAGTCCTCGCGATCTTTTGCAGTCTCTGTAGCGTGCTCCCATGACATGCATGATAATAATTTGCTTGTATAGGTAAATGTCGATTATCTCCCAATATTTTCAAGGATCGGTATGCTAAAAATTCTTAAATATCAAATCAAATCAAAAATCAAATCAAATATACTTTATTGCACACAACATATAAAACAAATTAACACAGAGGATGAAACTAACTATAACTATATTATCTTTGCCGAGACACTTTTGATATTGATGTCTAAATGAAATGAATAACAAAAGTTTTATCTTCTCGGGAAAGGTGTCAAAGTGTATATATGATGTATGTATATTTTTATTGTTATTTGTAGTTATGTCGCTTTCATACTCTATGTCGAGACTATGGGGTCCCTGACTTCTATTGTTTTAAGTAAGTAGTAGAAGTTACAGCTTACATATAATCGGAAGATAAACTTAGAACTTGGTAAAATATTATGTGGAAAACAGTTTTCGTGTAGACTTTATTTAAATTTGTAACTAAGTCATTTTCCTTGTTCCAATAATTCAAGCTCACGACTATATTGCCATTATACTACGCTATTATTATACGACTATATACCAATTGGGTTAGTCAGTACCCTACCGAGCTTTCTGTTAGACCAACGTGATAAGTAATGTATTACCATTAATTATTGTTAAAAATATTTAATGTGCTATGCTATGCCAATTTCCAAAGAAAGTTTTAAAAGTCCGTCAATCATTAGCCATCAAAACTTGCGCCTCCAGAAGCTCAATGACTCAAACAATTGTTGTTAGTCACAAAAAGTAATTTAAACAGAAGTTTGTAAGCAGTTATTATACCATGACTCAATGATTCTACTCATTACGAAACTAGGTCGCTTATTTAGAGGAAGTGAATGAGCAAAAAAAGAGTAGCAAACAAATATAAATATAAATTTACGTAGATATGCAAAAGTTCTTTTTTTAATATATCCAATATTTTGTTAATAATATTCCACTAATTATAATGAATCGTCTCGAATTCTTCACGTTATATACATACATATTATACATTTAACCTCCAATTAACCCCCTCCGGTTGATTGAGGGGAGGCCTGTGCCCAGCAGTGGGACGTATAAAGGCTGTTTATGTATGTTATGTAATTACCAATTAAAAAAATATGAAAGAATTCATAAGCCTTCGCAATTTTCAACCTCAACTTTTTTGCTCGACAATACGCGTTCCATATTTGATATTCAAACTTTCCGAACTATCTCCGCTTCTTGCAAGTTCAATTTCGTTCAAAAACTTCCTCGAAAGGCTAGTTACCGAGTCGATTTGTGAATGAGTAGTAACTCGTTCAGAAACTGTGCACCCCACAGGATATTCGTAGCAGAGGGAAGCCCCGCATTATTGATCGCACGCGCCCTCGCGTTATGACCATCGGCGACAGGAGGGCGCACCCGGCCCGTAAACATTCCAATGGGTTCGGAAAAAGTATTCAAGGAAGCCTAACAGTTACTCCGAGAAAACAAATAGCTTCGGCCATAAAAATCTTAATCTTATGTCATCAAGACGTGGCTATACCTAAGTTGCGAAACATCACGCTAGACGGGTTAAGAAAGTTGCGTGTGCTGAATTATAATTTTCAATTAATTAGTAACTGTTTTATAAGTACACAAGTAAGTAAGCTATGACTGCTTATAATATGCTAATCGTTGTTACATACATTTATAAAGAATATAATCCGGAATAACGACTATAAATTAATTAAAAGTTGCTATGATTTACCAAGGCATAAGAAACAGCTAGGCAATAACCTCTATGACCTGTTAGTAATTTAAGTCTTTCATGCCATGAAACATGCTTATTGTGGAAAAAATACTTAATAGGTACATATTTTTGCCGGTTTATAAAAAAAATCCGTCGCTCCACGTGAAGCAGTGACGTGGTTAAGCGTGGAAAAGCAAGTTATTTCGCTAGACTTGCCTATTTCCGGATACTTTTATAGTCTGCGGAATTGAGATTCGTTCCGGAGATAACTCGGCAGTGAAACTCTTTTGTTATTGTTGTTATTACGTCGTCACCGTATTAACACTCCGCAATATTCCGCGTCATAGACACTGTCCAATACTCACCTACTTTTCGTTCGAGTAAACTTCCAAACTATTGTTCCAGTTTAATCTCCTTAATGGAACTTTGTTTTTGCTCGCCACAAGAATATTTTCAGTGGACTACAGACGCGGGGATCTGCCCCAGTTACAGTCAGCTGGTTGTTGTGAATGCAAACATTGTGTAAGCAGCTCGGACATAAACATCCCGGGTGCAAAGGAAGTGGGTTAAACAAATATAATTTAATCATAGCGATTAACTTGCTGGACGATAACTTTATGGAATTAGCTATTGTGACGTAATAAGTAAAATATTTTGGCGTACCGGAACTGGATTGCGTTGTACGAGCATTCCCATGCGGGCGTATTGTCCCGGTGTTCTGTACACAGGGTCCTTTGTTTCCCGGTGTTAAACCGTCGAGATGGGCTCCACGGAACGCAGCTATAAAACAGATAAACAAGATTAAGCGCTTATTCAGCAACCTGTATCACCATCATCCTCTATCTACAAGGTTTCTAAAGTTGTTCGAGCGGTCAGCGGAAATTGCGGAACTGGAGGGTAAAAGGGGAATGGCCGAGATATTTTGTTTGAGGGGAATGGAGATTTAGGGCGTGAGATAGCACCGTGTTTATCTCTAGCTCCTGTGTTAATATATTGGTCGGCACGTGTGTCTTTCGGGCCAGTTTCACTCGGGTTCGCGATAATGTATGATGCAGACTTATTTTTAATCTACCGGACTTTATTTTGCATGGAGCGTTTACAACATGACCATGTTATTCACTTTAAACGGTACTATAAACGATGATGAGTGATTATTTTTAGTGAACTGCGTTACACTTTGCGTGTTTTCTGAGACCTCTGTGATTTTGCATGTCCCTTTTTCTATTCTCAAAGAGGCAGATTCTCAAAAATATAGATCTAAAGAAAAAAATATTTTCAAAAACAGATATCAATCTATCAATAATTCTTTATTGCACAAAACATATACACAGGACATATATATATATATATACGAAAAAAACTAAGCACAATAGGCGGCCACAGATATGTTAGTTTGTACACACACAAATTGTCGCACATTCAACATAACTAATAACTATAGGCTGTTGTTCACTCACCAAGCAGAGATTGTCACTACTCTTTTAGAGCGATTGTCCTGCCTGACAAAGCAGCGAAAGCTAACGTTTCGCATTCACGCAGTATTCCAGGTATTCTGATTGGACGATTCCTTCGTTCAATACGATAATCTGCGCCATTGTTTACGCAGCTATTGTCGCCCTCCTCAAGTTCCTAGTGAAACGCCGGTAGTGCAGGCAGAATGTGATTACACACGTTAGTGGTAGTTTGAGTAAATACACTGGAATCTAGCTCCGCATTTCACGTTTGTATTATAGGAAATCGTTGTGCGTAACAATGGGCAGCACCTTTCATCTGCAACAAATTAAAGGCATGCTGTCAACAAGCTTGATGGATATGCGTTTCGGAGTGCGACCTAACCTTTATTGGGCTGGTTTTTCCTTAGCGGGTCAGACAGAAGGTCAGACAGGCAGTACCTTCTATAAAGGACCTGTCAAATCTTCAGTTGAGGCAAGGGGACGAGATGGCTCTAGGAGATGATGACGAAGCTTGATGGATATGGCAACAGTTTGAAGACTTGCTAGAAAGAGATCTAAATTTTGTAATGGAATGCACGATTTACTGTATCATATTTCAAATTACAATCGGGTTGAATTCATGTTTGGATCATAGATAATTTGATATCACGTGATACCATGATTAGTGCCAGGATAATGGCAATAGGCCCGCTCGCCGCGAGTGGGTGGAAAGTATAAACCTTCGGAGATACATGAGTGTTGCTGGGTTATAATATACCAATGTTACAAACTCTCAATAATGTGGACCGTTTGGTTGAACAACCCGTACTGTTCATTCGTCCGTGTGTATTTACTATTTACCTCTCGCAGTTATTTGCATTGGTTGCTAATTCATTATTAAACCGCTTTCATAGTTTCTGTTTTTCATCGATATGATCAAATACGTATTAACTGATTGTATGTTATCAAGTGCATATGGGGTTGTGATATAAAAAAAAAAACTTGTGTTGTTTCAATTGATACTTAGATCGCCTTTTAAAACAAAACATTGTTCAGAAGAATAGAGAAAGATAATAAAAATCCAAACTCGTATAAACATAAGTTTGTCAGCTAATTATTATACGGCAAAGAGGATGTATGGTAACCGAATCCGACTCTGGTTGACGACATACGCCGGCATAACAAGACCAAGTATCCATGGTTTCCGGCGGAAAGCGGGTGTTCCTACTTCGCAGTTTTGTTCGAGCGTGCAATGGGTTACAATAAGGCTTATTACGATACCTACTCATGTTTCTGCATAAACAAGATTCGCCTTACTAGAATTTACATTCATACATACATAAACTTACGCCTATTTCCCACTGGGGTAAGCAGAAACTATGGAATTCCATTTCCTTCGATCCGTGTGCGTCAAGCTAGCGGCCTCAAAAAAAAAAAATTTGGCGAGAGTTAACGACAAGGTCTTTCGCTTTGATTTAAACGCCAAAAAATTGTACCAAAATAGTACTCACTCGCTGCAAAATATCGAAATAAGTACTTCAACGGTTCCAAAGTTATAAAGGCAGTTCTTTGATCCCGCTGGCTTGACGTTTTGAAAATATCTATTATCTGGGGAACGCTTGCATACTTCAGTATACATACTGAAGTAGGTTATGATGATTTTTTAACATATTTCTACAAAGAGAATCGGATCAAAATTATGATGGTAGGGAGTACTATTTCATAAGAGTTTATTGACATTAGTTACACACTATTTCGGTAATATTTTTTGGCGTTTAAATCAAAGCGAAAGACCTTGTCGTTAACTCTCGCCAAATTTCGATCACCGTTAAGCTAGAAAGTGCAATAAAACATGGCTATAAATCCAGAACCGTGATGGTACTAATTTTTTTACAACAGGTACTATTTTTTTCAATAAGAGTACTAATTTTTGGTATGGTAAAATTATTTTTTCGTGCCCCTTTTTTTTGAGGCCGCTAGCTTGACGCACACTTCGATCCTCACATATTTCTTTTGCTTCCTCCACATTCATCAATCGTTTCATACACGCCGGTTCAGAGTTAATCGTACTGAACCTTTTCTAAGGACATCTCCAATTTGGTCAATATCCTTAGAATTTATATTTGCTACATTTTGCTAAGAAATGGCAGAGAAAAACAAATCAAAAGAGCAAGACATGTAAGGCAGACAAGTTTGAATCTAGTATTTTCATAGTCCTATCATACAAAAATTCATAAAAAGAAAAGTCCTGATTACATGGGGTTCTTATAGACGACAATGGTATGATACCTGTGTTTTTTATTTATTTATTTATTTTCTTTATATCCTTAATCTAAATACATGGTTTGAATGATGCCGTTAAACCACAGAGGTCTGATCTTAAAACGAGATTTTAATTTATTTTCATTCTAGCCGACGTCAAAGGGCCTTGAGTTTTCACTATTATAATATAATAATCGTGCTCCTGCAGAAGTTTGTTTGAAACGAATTAATGTAATTGCTTCTTTCCAGCCACAAGCTTTTGTCCCAAAGGCTTTACACTACCTGAACAGGCTCAACCATGAATACTAAAGTGTTTCCCACTCCTTATTTTACTCCAAAGAAACAATTTTATCACCGCGATTACATTTATCTTAGTATGTCGTTAAATTGAGTTTTTTGTGTTATTCAGTCAGTATTTTTTGCATCATCATACAAATTCATAAATTATGGATCGAGTAAGACGGGTGTCCTAAAAAGCCAATTCGTTGACTTAAATAACAAAAAATAATAATTTTTCCTTTAACATGAAACACCACTCCGATTTATAAATAAATCTGATATTTGAATCGGTGAAAAGAATCATTCATTCCGCGTCTTCAAAGACAATGCGGGGTCGGTACAAGTAAAAGGCAGACTTTCATTCGTTTATCCCGAGACAAAATGTCAGATCTTAGAAACGTACAATACGCCATTAGCGACAAAGACCATTTTAAGGTCTTTGTCTGTATGTCAGATACACAGTGCTCATTATTCTGTACTTCCCGTGAAAGCCCGTGAGGTGGACGTTTATCATAACATAACATTCAGGCTATTGTTTCGTCGCAGCTGCGTTTGACGACCAGAGCATCCTCTAAATACAAATCATTGTCAAGTTCAACGCAAACGACGTGTGAGGACTGGTAACTACGTAATAGATTATTTTGGTTCCAAAACTATATGCAGCCAAAAATCAATAATATACAGGTGTATTAAAATCTTCAGAAATACTTAATTCATGCATAATTTGCCGTAGAATGTATTTACTTATCAATTATGACGGAAACGTGAGAATGAAAAAATGCCTACGTTTCCGACAATATATAATAATAATTGCGTTAGTCTTACATGTCTAAGCGAAACGAGACAAATTGAATAATCGATTGTCACACCCACCTTGAGATTTTTGTTTTTCCATTTTACCAAATGCGGTCCTACATCATTATACACGATTTTATCGAGTTACTTGACTTTTCCATTCGCCGCAGATTTCGCATTTATCTTTCTAAATTGGATATCGGCTAAAAGAGTTTCCGCGTTCGCTTTTATGGTTCAAGTTCAAGATTTCACCCGCTGGGTTATTGACCGCCCTCTGAACATGCGCGACAGAGAATTAACTTTCCGTACCACATTTTTACCCGCACCAAATCTTTTTAATTTTCCAATTTTCCCCTCCCGTTAACAACATCTCAAACATTTGCAGAAATCTCAATTTGCTTAATTTTCGTTTAAATAATTTTCTGTAACCATTGACGCCTGTTGCCATTCAGTTCTTTCGGGCATAATATTGATTATTCTCTTATCTGAAGCGGTGTTTAGACAAGGATTTTGCTAAGCGGTTTTATTGCCCTCTCAGGACTTAAGCGATGTAGTGAACATTGATTTAGTTTTGGCTATAAGCTTTATTGTTTGCTTTTGTACCTACTCACACGAGTATCAATATCAGTGGTCTTTGTTTCTCGAATCAATGTGTCCGACTTCTGAGAAATTTACGATTAAATACCTCTCAATTTGCTTTGAAGTGTAAGTATAATTTTGAATCGGTTTTATGGGCACTTTCAGGTTCGTCTATGGGAGTATTTTGAGGGTTCGGACGAACAATGGTGCGTTGGTGATATTGATTGCCGGCAACAGGTGGTTAGGGCGTCTCGTCCCCCTCGCCGCGTTGCTACCTTCACTTTCGTCTTCTTCTGTTTGGCTCACTACTCTCCAGAATTTACATAAGGAATTCCAAAATGAACGTTCCTTATTAGCAAAGTCCAAAAAATTCAAAGCTTTGTTAAGCGTTGCCTCGTTTTTCCATCTTTCTGATAGTTTTGTAATTATTGCAGCATTCTTCAAAGTATTCCTTCTCAGATATCAGATATATACACAGAAAGCCTGTGTCTTCACTGCTGTGCAATTACTAAGAGAGATACTTTAACATGGTTTACTTCCCATCAACACTGAAATAAACGCTTGGGCTAATTTATCACAGCATTCATAACAATTTGTGTCTGCCGGTTATATTTTATATGTAATTAAGACGTTTCCTTGATGAATTTGTTCTGCTTATTAATTAAAACCTGTGGAGAGTTCAGAAATAATTGCGTTGGGTTGCTGTTATCGGCATCTGTCATATCGAGACTATTGTTTCAGTTCAACGGTACTTAATGGACCTTAATGAATGAAAGCTTTGTCGATTCAGAGAGTGATTGCATTGTTCGATAGGAAGCGGGGTAAATTTTCAGTAAGATTTTGTGGTTTATTTATAATTATTTAATTAGAGTTCATTCGTTTTATCAAAATGTCACCTCCCTCGGAGCAGTGTTAGAATGAAAATTGATTGTAAGTTCTGTAGATAGCTTTGAGTCAGCGACTTCTTCAAATATGTATTTTGTTAATTTCACTTTAACCGTAAATTAATTTAAACCGTAAAAAAATTAATATTATTAATATTTTGAATTTAGTTGACTTGGTGACCTATTGGTCATTTTAAATGTTCGGACTTACAATTATACTAATCAATAATGATGTCATCGTATACTACACGCAATGGGCGGGTTTAGGTAAAGCTTACCGACATTTTCTGACTGTGAAAATAACTTTGGAAAATCCTCTTTGCGTAGAGAGATTAACAAAAAATGGCCCTTTTAAAAAGTTCAATTATAAAAAGTCATCATATTTTATAAATACTTTATCAAATTCATATAAACCTTTGGATTACATTTCTGGGGACGACCAGAGCACTGAATCTGAATATTTGTAATTTTCGACATTGCACATTTTAACTCCTTTTGATACTCATAATCCCTAACAGGAAGTCTTATTGACGCCTACCACATCAGCACATAAATAACAAAGGGGTGATAAACCACGCAATATCTCGAATATCGATGGCTTTCATTGTTCGTAATAAATAGGGCAGGAAGCGGAGAAAGCAGTTCCTGTCCCTGTAGTTCTAGTTATGAGTATGTATCGATAAGCCTTCGGTCTACCGTCTACCCCCCTTCTGTCAGGGAGGTGCGAGTGACACTGAAAAATGGATTGTTTACTTGTGTTACGCTCTGCCGTACGGCCGTTAAATATACATTTGCATAGGTTTCAAATTGTGAATAACAAATGAAAAAGTAATGTGTGATTCGAAATCATTTTAGCTACTGGCCACATAGCTATATGTTGGGTGTTAGACAAGGCAAACTTATGTTTTATTAGTTTATTTTCATGTTTTCATAAAATCTAAGTAGCTACTTTGTAGTAGATCATTGGATGTAACCTTTAGTGACGGAAAAAACTTACGTGGAAAGTTTCATCTTTTGTGTCTCTTCCTGTTTCCTAAGTGATAGACAGAAATATTAAGTAGAAAAAGTGTTTTTTCAACCTTATGTAACGGAAAAATAACTTAGGTACGTAGATAGTTTTATCTTTAGTGTTTCTTCCTGTTTTCTTAATGCAGCATTAAAATCCCAAAGTCATTCACAGCAAAGTATTAGGTAAAAAAGCATTTCTTTTTCACTCGGCAGCTACTTCAATAACTAGTTCAATATTTTGTTACATAGCGAGGTCATCGACCTGTAACTTAAAGCATCTGTATCCAATACAGCAATCGCGCGTTTCATGGCTCCATCAGCTGACTGATCCAGAGATATTGTTCTCGGTGTAAGGTGAGGTAACCGCAGGGATAGACCGGCTGCCATTAACTCGAGGCAATTTCAATTCAACCTTACGACCAACCCATTTCCTAGGGATAAAGTAAAATTCCTTCTTCACACTTCCACATAATAATATTTTCATTTTCTATGGCGCTTGCGTTCTATTTTTCAAGTATTTTTTACCAATAAAATATTCAATAAAAAGTAATATAAAGTAGTCATTACTTGTGTATTGTTTATGAGAGTAAAGACTTTAAACGTTACATTACCTACATATTAATAAATAGAATTTCAATCAATTTTAAGATTTTTTAATGAAGTTTCATTTGCATAAAGGTTTTGTATTTTGTAGTATTTGTTATGTTATGTTCCCTTCTTCGCACTTACATTTAGTATACGTATTTTCTATGCCGTTTGCGTGGTATTTTTAAGTGTTTTTTACTGAAGCCATAGGGGATTTTTTTAACGATAAAGTATGAAATAAAAAGTTAATTATAAAGTCGCGTCGAATGTAACGTTTAAACAATACACAAGTAATAACATGTGTATTGTTTGTCAGAGCAAAGACTTTAAACGTTACATTATATTAAATATCTTTATTTTCAGAGAATTTTAACATACTTCGACAAAGTTTAATTTGCATAAAGGTCAAATAGTCAAATAAAGGTTAAATGTAAATTCATTATAACTTATCAGATGAGACATTGGAGTTTCCCAGTTCACAAATATCGCAGTCTTGAATATCAGTGACGTTTCACATGAATGTAGGAAACCGTCATTCGAGGATGTTATTGTTATTCGACTGGCATATAAAGGGTTGTTAACAAAACCAATGCAGGTTTTGTTAACAATGTGTAGGAATATAGGAAGGCCACTTCAAGGAAAGAAACAATGAACAGTTTTCTAGTGAAAGACGCAAGTGATTCAACAGTGGGATTCAATATTGGAAGAAAATCTCTTGGGAACATATTTCATTTTGTACTCGCGCTCTATAATTTTGTTGAAGACATCTTCGTTGGAAGTATCCTTTGTTGTGAAAAGTTAAGTTTTTGCGTATCAACATAATAATAAGGGTCACACGGCTCTTTCCGACTAGAACACGCAGTTAAAGCACGGATGGTATTCTAATCTAAGCTCGTCCTAACAGTCACACGCTCTAATAAATAAATATGATAAACTATCTATAAATAGGGTTATTCTTACATAAAACGCGATAAAATATTTACCTACAGGTAAGTAGAGTGTATAAGAAGTTCTTTTCATTTTAAAACTTACAAAATGCAAACACTCTGAATGTAATGTAAATGTAATGATGACAATAGTCATCAATATTATTAAATTAACAGTCAAACGAATCAAGCTCTTGTCAGTGTGACATACGTTTTTTTGCTTCTCTGGACTATATTATGTTCGTCGGGACTATGAAATGTTAAATGATCGGATCGGACCTGAGTTGCGTGTGGGGTGTTACGCCACAGACTATGGCTCACTTGACATCTTGCCCCGCGTGCATTGATACCTGTACGCGAGAGGAGCAGATGAATGCCGCCGAAAATGCTATCCGGGTGGCGAAATACTGGGCTGACAAAAATCTTAATGCCATCGAAACGTCAAGAAGAAGAATGATGTCCAAAATCACAACAGAAGCTCACGACTATGAACTAAGTCCCACATCTTACCGGAATGACAACATTCAAGAATGAATTCCTAAAATTGACTACTTATAACCTCGAAAGAGATTCTCAAAAATATCCACCAGCATTGGGTCACACTGAACAAACAAACAAAATACAAAATATAGCATTCCTTTTTCAAATATAGCAATTTTATCCGAGTGCTGATAGATTTGTACCAATACCAACATCCTTTCCGATATCAAAGCTGAAGTGGCCGTTTCCAATAGTAACAGGTGCGAAGCAATAAGTCGTAAAACTTTATGAAAGAAAGTCAGTAAACATAAACATCGAACTGTAAACCTTTATATCTTCAAAGGAACTTTACGAATTTTCCATATAAGTAGTTTCGTCAATATTTCTACCAATATTTTTAGTATAAATTCGAAGTTTTTGTAACGACTGAACTCGTGGCTTATCGATATCTATAGAAATCGCGGACGTGACTTTATGTATGTTTTATCTTGTCTTGCATTCCTTCTACTGGTGGAAAATAACTTCAATACCAGGTATCACTAAAGTGTAGGGGTTAGATATAATAATAGTTCTCGGAAGAAGACTTGCGAGTTGTCAGTACCTAATATCGTAGAAATAGTTCGTCATTCATTCATCAGTTCATCATCATCATTCTCCTATGACGAAAAAAGTGTTCGGGATGATAACAGGTGAACGTGTTCTATGTTTTCTTCTAATTACGAAAAAACAAAATATCTATCTAAAGAAATTTAGCGTAGTAATTGATCCTTTCTATTTCATATCAATGCTTGTATAAAAATAATGAGAAATCATCGTCTATTGATACAACATACGCCATATGTACAATTCACACAGTTCATGAAACTAATAAAGATAAAACTAGTATTTCTACGTAACTTTATTCCAATCTAAGCTCCTATCAACAGTCACACGCTCCAATAAATAAATATGATAAACTACCTATAAATAAAGTTATTTTTACATTAAACGCGATAAAATATTAACGCGTCAGGTAGGTAGAGTGTATAAGAAGTTCTTTTCATGTTAAAACGTACGAAATACTCTTGAATGTAATGTAAATGTAATGATGCCTATTGGCGACTATGACTATTGTCATCATTATTCTTAAATTAACAGTCAAACGAATCAAGCTCTTGTCGGTGTGACATTCACCATTCTGGACTATCCTGGGCCAATTATTTGACTTCTTTATAAGACACGACGTTCGCCTTCGCTTTAATTTGTTCCAAGTAAGCTCTTCTTGGTATTCATCTTTCTCTCTTTCCTTCTATCTTTACTTCCATGATGTTTTTAATAAATTGGTTGTGACTTATTAAGTCGCCAATTATCTTGCCTTTTCTGGGGAGTTAAAAAGGCCACATCGATGCAATTCATCTAAAACAATATTGCTTTTTGACATTTGTTGCCATTGTCCAGTTACTTTTATATGTACAAATGTCAAATTGCAATATTGCTTTTTGACTCCCCTGTTGTCGATAACTAAATAATGTACAACATGATAATAAATTTACGTTGTTCCTATTAAAAATCTAAAAGCAAACAGGGTTAGGTTAATTTGTCAAAAAGTAATATGTGTTCAAATATGTCATTCTTATCGCAATGTAAACTTAGCGTCAGATACTTGATAACTTTATTTTGCTAACCCACTTTCTCAACACCCACGTTATTATTACTGGCTGTAAGTTCTTCTACAAGCTTATAGTATTAGTACTAATATATTTTATTAGTAGCATGCTTAACATAAAATATTTTAATTCCTTAGAAGGATGGAAATAGGTACTTACTTAATTCGTAATTCGTATTCGTAAAGTATAATAGTTATATCTGACCTATCTACGCTTTTTAGATACTACCAGAAACAAAATTATTCTACTACTCTGTTTTATAATAAAAAAATTATGTTTCGTGTTTTTGTGTGACCCACGTCCTTGAATGGTTTAGGATAGGTTCAGGGGTGGTTCTGCGATGGGGCAGGACAAAAAAAGTAGGTTAAATACTGACCTATAGAATCAATAAATAAATATAAAAATAAATAAATATGATTTAGGGTCCAGCGTGTTATTAGTCTTTTGTATCTTCGTCTTATATGGATAAAAACGGACACCTTTAAGATAATAGACGGTTTGTATGTTTGTAGGTATCTATGTAAAATCTGACATCCTTTTCGCGATTCACTACAGTTGTACAATTGCATTATATCCTCTGCCGAAGGTGGTTTGGAAGAAAAAAGCTCTTAGTGATAACGCTGCCTTTATCTACCTCATAATATTTTTTCCTGTAAAAAGTCTTGTTTTGTCTGAAATAAAGTGTTTAATTATTATTATTATTATTACACTAATTGGAAAGTGCGAAGTCTCTAACTTTGTTTACAACGTATTTCAATTTGAATCAATTAACTTTGAATAACTTAATATCCTATTAATCTGTCAACAACCTTGATAATAGCGTGCCAAGCGCGCAGCGCAGACTCTGAAGTTAATAGAGTTAATTTTGAAACTGTTTCATCTTTTCTAGTCACGGTATAAACTAGGTAAGTAGGTATATACGTTTAGGTACAGAATAACAAAGAGCTCTATACAGGATAAGGACGTAAGTGGTGGTTATATGAAGCGAAATATCTCGGGAAGAGAGTATGGTAGATAACATTACTTGAGTGAAATCGATCGACATGAAAGACATCACTAATCTTACCCACGCTAATGTCACATCGACAATTTTCTCAGTTCAAGTTTATCAATTCTCCTGTGTGATATTATGTGCCGTTTATTGTGCTGAAGTCTGTTTTCTATCCGACTGTACTATGTAATTTAGCTGAGTCGTCATAATCTAAGATTTTTTCTGTTGGTTTCAGAAGCGGCTTGGCGCGGTAGCGGGCGGACCGCGCCATGGGTAACAAGTGCTGCAGCCGCCGCCACGACCCCGACAGACCCCTGGGTGAGCCGCCATTTTTGGTCTTTATTGAATATGCCAGTGTTCAGTCAAATCAGTTACTTTTCACTAAACGTCAAAACACGAAATTACTATGGAATTTGTATGAAAAAGCTGACTGTGACGTCTTGAAAAACGTCATAAAAAGTCGAACTTATTATTACGTTTTTCTTGATTAAAATTCATAAATAAGATAAATAGAAAAAATAAAATGTTTGACGTTACTTCTAGGTCTGTCTTTATTTAGTAATCAGAATTTCATAATTTATCTAGTAGGTACACGACCAACTTACTACTAATCAAGCAACGTGTTCCAACGCCTTTGCGTGAACGCTCTAATACGAACATGTCAATGTACGTTTGAATACATCAATAAAGTACGGGGTTCATGAAATGTCTTACATACCACTATTGACATTGGTCTATAGGATCGCCAGCCTATGGGATTCGCGTCCTAAGATAGAAACCCAATGATAGAGTATAAATTGTTCGCCGATATACAGGGTACAATGATGAAATAATCCATCTGAATGTATAGAACTCAGAGAACATAATAAGCAGAAAAGTACTAAATTTCATTCCATATTTTAGTCGAGAGACGATCGTATGCGTTCAAATAGTCATCGAATGCATCAGAACACTGAGTTCACTTTCTTTATTCAACAACTGTCATCGATGACGACAATATTGTCATCACTCGATGACTTATTGCGGACAGGATGTTATCATTCAGTGACCATGCCCGGAAAGAAGCACAAAACGTTTACGCTAATTGTTCCCAACTAAGCAAAACTCGGAACAAGTAACTTCTAATTAGTCGTATTTTCTACTGGGCGTAAGTGTTGACTAATATAGATTACAGTAAACTGTACAGGAATGCTCACACAGTGAATAAGCTAAAACTGACCCGAACTAGCTTACCTATTTGCAAACTCAACCGATATACAACGCAATATAAGCCGCGTTTATCCAATAGCTAGTGTAATTCCCTCAATGCGAGTACTCAATAGACCCTCGGTCCCGGCCATTACGGTCCTTACTATTGTCATTGACACTCCGTTATAGAGGGATCCCTGATGTGTGGTCTTTAGTTCCAACTCCGCCATTTTATCCCGCCATTTTGGAACCATATTTGTAAAACTTGACGCGATTTTGCGGATGTTAGCGTATTTTATGTCGGTTATTGTGCGGTGGGGGAACAGAATGACGTCACTTTAAGGGAAAAATGGCCTGGGATTTGTTTTGGTGTTTCGTTGCTTATTTTAACGTTAGTGATCATTTTATTTATGAGGGAGGTATTGAAATTATAATCGTTTTATGAGTGTGTTCTTTATTCTTATATAATTGGTATGGAAAACTAAGCCTTTCATGTCGCTACGCTTGCTTAGCGAAACTCACAAAGAGACAAAACTGCTACTTGTAAAAATATCTACCAGTAAGCATCGTATCAATGGTATATTTTCGTCTCTCTTGACTTGAGTTACATTAAGAAAATTTACTTTTATTACCTTACACATAGAGACCTAGTAAAGCGTCTAGACACAATTTTGCAAGCAAAGCTTCGTAATCCGCCGCTAGTTTGCAATTCATGTAAACCTTTCAACTTTACTTACACAGATACGAAACGTTATCTCTAATGCGGTGGCTAGGAACATAAATATTATATTATCTTGAACATGGTAAGGCACCTAGCATACTTTATTCACATGAAACTTACATAGATGACTAGTGTAAGCTAGTAGTAACATCCGGGCTACTAGTGTAACATCCGGGCATTTAATAAGCAACTTTCGAGGCTACGTTTCCTAAAAAAAATATAGATAGCGCTGTTCAAATTTAACTGATAATATAAAAAAATATAATGTTATAGAAGAGGCATATATAAAAATAATTGTTGCTTGATACTTGGATCAGATATAACACCTATATAGGTAGTAACGTAATTCTATATCATAACTGATAATTAAGGTATGCCTCTATGTGAAGCAATATTGCTTCACTCTGTTTTGATGATTTATTCCGTTCTAATACCAAAAACTAATACCACTTGGTATTAGTACCACTTGGTATTAGTACCACTTGGTATTAGTACCACTTGGTATTAGTACCACTTGGTATTAGTACCACTTGGTATTAGTACCACTTGGTATTAGTACCACTTGGTATTAGTACCACTTGGTATTAGTACCACTTGGTATTAGTACCACTTGGTATTAGTAGCAAATGGTATTAGTATTTGGTATTAGAACGGAATAAATCGTTTTGATCAGAATAATAATAGGTGCTTAGAAGATGTGTTGTGCCTGGGTGTAATAACAAGGATCATCATTTATACACAAAAACAAAGATAAAAATTGCTTATGTCTGTTATCCATGAAATTAAAAGTTTAACAAAAGCAAATCTCTACAGCGCCATCTATATGTTTTTGGGGAACGTAGCATGGAAAGCCCCTCATTGCAGTCGAAAACTTTAAACTCAAAAATATCTTTATTTAGTTGGTAACATTGTAACACATGTGTAATGCTCCCTGGCTTAACCACTGTCCAGTACACAGTGGTGCTAATTCCTGTAAATACCATCTAATTTTATTTTAAGTTATATCTGTCATTTTCTTATCCGCCGAAAAGGAAAAGGACGGGTAATCGACAAGCATAAAATTTATGGAACACACGTCAATTTTAAGCACACATCTAAAACGACCGTCTAAAAATTTTACATCCGTCAATAACCCGACACAGTTAAGTAGACAGCACGTCAAACGGATTGCATACCAGCGACATACCTATTTGATTCGCCCGGGTTATTCATTCATTTACTCATTCTTCCTAAAATTAAGAGCTGTGAATTATCCGTCCCTTTCCTTTTCGACGGATATGAAAATGACGGATATAACTTAAAATAAAATTAGGCGGTGTCTGCAGGAATCGGGGCCAGTGTCTAATTATAATAATATCAATAAAATCTCTACCTTCGAGTGTATACCAAAAAATAAATAGTACATCAAAGCAAAATTTATTTGAGGTCCGCCGAGGGAGTAGTTCTCCCCAGCCGCGCCACCGTGAACCTCAGAGATTATAGTAAGTACACGTGAAGGTAGATATTAGGTAGATTTTATTGATATAACTATTGTGCTTATGTTTTATCCGTATGTTTATGTCCTTTGTATATGTTGTTGTGCAATAAAGTATTATTGATTGATTGATAACTAGAAATTGTGTACTAGATAGTGGTCCGGCCACCGAGCATCACACGTTACACTTTGAATCGACAATCTTTGTATTAATATACTTTTTTAAAGAACTAAACAAATAGGTAAAAATATACTAGGTAGTTATTGTTTATTCAAGGACTAAAGCGTACTGCAGTGTTGCCATACTTTCGTTATTCGACCTCGAAATTCTGATATTACCGATAGATATATCTATAGGGTCAACGTCGATATCTACCACAATTAATCGATATCGATGGACTGGCAATTTTCTTGCAACCCTGGCTAATAATAACCTGATCTTTTGGATTACAGGCATCTTAAACAGCCCAGCTTAAAAGAGCTGATTCCACGGATGAGAAGGATCGTACATACTTGTGGGAATTAAAGCTTATTATGAACGTGATGTGTATGAGGTAAAGTTTATGAACGTGTCCTGAGGGGGAGTGAGAGGGGAAGAGAGGAAGGGGAAGGAAGATGGCGACAGGTAGATTTTTGAAGCGAGGTTGTGCTCTGTATTTTATTTAAAAAAAAGAGAAAATATAAGAAAACTTTAAATATTATACAGTTTTTTTAATTTTCCTCCACCACCCTACATACTTTTAATTGGAATAGCTTAAAAACTAAAGTAGACCGTGTTTTAGATAAGGCCCATTAAGATCCGATAACTAGCTTATAATTTTCTCTCTCTCTCTCTCTCTCTCAATTTAAGAGCTGCGCTCTTGTCGGTGGAGTAATCGCCATTCCTCTCTTTTTCCCGCCAAAACCTTCACCTCCCGATACGACACACCTGCACATTCTCTTTTATTTGTTCATAAATGTTCTCCTAGGTCTGCCCCTTCCTCTCTTCCCTTCAATTTTTCCTTCTATGTTTGTTTGCTTATAATTTTATTATTGTTAAAATACTAGTCCACCCCGCACACTTCATACAAACAACCTCGTTTTACACAGACACTACACATAGACATTAGGTATCAACACGCGTAACTGTGTGTGTGACGTCTGAGGGCTGCCAATTACAATACCTAATTTAAATGACGGTTAAATTAGCTATTGTAATTGGCAGCCCTCTGACGTCACAAACACAGTAAGTAATGATACTTACCTAGGTAGGTAGTACTATTACTGTCTCCTCATTAAGGTAACAAAATTACTCGCTCCTAAATCCTAATCTAGACAATATTTTAAAGCAAAATATAAGATCTGACATATACTTAGTTAAAAAAAAAACCGTAGTAGTAATAGAGTAGTTGACAAGAATCAAAACTAATCCAAAATAGATATAAAAAGATGAATGTACATTTGACTAGTCTAATGGGGAATGTACTCCTGAGCTTATGTTATGTGTATCCTGAATAAAATTATAGGTCTCCTCAGCAATAACTACTCAATAATATTATTCGCACGTAAAGCTCACGACTATATTCCCAATTGGGCTAGTCAGAGGTACATTCATCGCAAGATGAGCTAAGAACCAAGCTTCACCGATTTTTATTTTAAAATATTCACCTTTTGTACAAATCCACCCTCCTGCTACATTATGTAAGTATACAATAATACACACAAACCCTACCTAGTTCGCATCACTCGGTTCGCAAGTCGGGGGGACTCGGGTCATTGGCTACCGCTAGCTGTGCGGGCGAACATTGTTTACATTCCTTCACAAACGTTTTCCTGAGCTTAAATATTTTTCAAATGTATTCTGACATGCCGCGCCGACTGCGGTAACTACCGACAGAAGTAAATAGAATAAAAATATAAATTTCAAAAACCAGAATCTGTCTACGAAAAAATCACGCTCTGAAAAGTATGAAGCAAGAAAATATTTCTCTGAAATTATTCAGAATGACGTTTACGAGATAGTCGTAGTCGCATGCCGTGTGGTAAGCAAACTCTTAGGATAGATTGACAGAAATAGAATTGTTGACTCTACATATTTTCCCCTATTCCCAGTGGTCCTACTAGTAAGTCTATTGGGAAGGAAATTTCCAGTAGATCAACCGGTAAGACTACTAAGAATAGAGGACATATTTACCTACTGATAATTACTCTTAAAAACGCAAGTAAGAAACAGCTTTACGGAATCATCCTCAGTTATTTACGCCTTTCCTTAAAACAACTTAAGTGTTTAAATCGCAAATAGTCTAGAAACCGATCTCTACCCACTCGTCTCATCGAATTAACGTTTTTTACTCGAGATCGGATCACACACGTCTGTACGGATTCCTAAACCAGTGAGCGGAACTGCTTCCCTGAATGGAACAATGGCCGAGTTTTTTTCGCACGATGCTAAAACTTTGCACTTAGCTTCAATTTACATTCATTTGTTACTAGCTTGTGCTGTGCGTCACTTCAGCTGTGGCTTTTGTTTGTAGGTTTCCAACTTTTGAATTGTGGTGGCGTGGAATTGTCGAAAATAAATATGCACAGATATTCAGTTGCCGATATCGGTTGGTTTTATTATGTCCAATATTAGAATCGTTTACATTTTCATGAATCATACTGAGTTTTACTATACGCAAAAATATAGTGAGTACACAAGAACATGGAGTCAAATAGAAGAGAGATAGAAGACACCCAACATCATGTAACCATGTCTTGCAACCAGTAAAAATAAATTTCTAACATGAATTTGTTTTGCTTATGTACCTATCTATAACTTTTTTTAGGTTATGGTAATGAGTCGTATAATCTTACACCACGAATGGGTCTATATTTGACATTGACATTTCTTCAATGTTTTGATATTCTGTAGCTACTAATGCCTCGCCCTATATTACAAGGGACGTAAACATAACGAGGAGAGTGTGTACAGTCATGAGCAATATAATGTACCTACCCACTTTAGGACTCTCGCACTAACATATTTGACATTTAGTGAGACTCACAGTTCAATTCGTCAAAAAGTTAATGTGACATGGTACCAAAGTGTAATTAATGCTCGTGGGCGTACTATACACCTCTGTCTATCCCTTCGGGGATATAGGCGTGATGCTATGTTATGTTGTTCTTCGTTTTATTATCGTGTGGGTTGTGATGTGGAATACCAGTCTCATGAAACCTGGTGTCAGGGTTATGATTGAGCCGCCAAAGGCCCCAGACATGCCTCGTGTAACGATGACTCACTATATCGTTATGTTGTTATGTGTTACTTACTAACGCCTATTGTGGGTAGTCATTAACGTTATTATTGATCAAACTGTCTAAACACACATCACCACTATAACACTGGGATTATATTGAGTATCTTTTGATTTTTTCTCCTCAGCCATAATACTTTGTAAAAATGTCCTTTTATCGGGTTTATAATAACGTTGTATTTTATTGATAGTAACGTTGAATGAACAATTTTTTCAATTTTATTTGAAGAAATAAACCAAGAGCCCGTCAAGCCGAAGTAATGCACATTGCTTCGTGCATCTGTGTTTTGAGGTCAACTATTGTTTGGGAACTAATTATTATCTCAATGCTCATAATTAATCTCAAATTACAAATTCGATATGTAATCGATTGTTTGGTTGAAATAAAATTGGTTGGAGTGTAAAAGGAAGGTCGAGGGATACAAAACTTTAATTTATTACTTATAAGTGAGATCCTGATATTAAATGTTTAAATGGCTTTATGATTATAAAAATTATAATTACTATTATTATGTATGAATCCCGAGTTCTGTAGAAACCCAGTAGTGAGACGTGTTTCAGCTGTTTATGTGATTCGATGGAGAAAGAATATTCCGTAAAACTAACATAACATAAGCTCGACTATATCCCAATGGCGTAGTCAGGAGCGGATCCAGCTTTTACGTCAGGGGGGGGGGGGGTGCCACCAGGTCGCAGACAACCTAACTCCGTAAAGAAATAGCCCACCCATGACCTAACCTGTCGCTACTACGAGTAAGCACACCTCACCTCACCGAGCTTTCTGTTAGACCAACGTGGTAGGCGGTTTGCCGTGTCGACGTCTATAATGAGCGAGTCAACTGTGTTAGTGAAAACTGCACTTAAGATCATCATCATCGTCATCAGTCCATTAACGTCCCCACTGCTGGGGCACGGGCCTTCCCTATGGATGGATAGGGAGATCGGGCCTTAAACCATCACGCGGGCCCAGTGCGGATTGATGGTTAATAACGACTGCTAATGCAGCCGGGACCAACGGCTTAACGTGCCTTCCGAAGCACGGCGGAGCTCGAGATGAAAACTTTTTTTTTGTGGTCACCCATCCTATGACCGGCCTTTGCGAAAGTTGCTTAACTTCAACAATCGCAGACCGAGCGCGTACTTAAGATAAGCTAGCATTATTATACATATATATAACATTTGTTTTCTCTCCTTCCAGTGTACCCAGCATACAAGAAGAACGAGGCAGCCTTCACGGCATGTCCCTCACTGGAGACACGGTACACGGGCGAGCCCAACAACCGGGTGCGCGCCAACCACAACGTCGACTTCGTGCGCGCGCGCAACCCGGGCAAATGTAAGTTTTGGCACTTCCGTTCTTAATTTATTAATTTCCAGTTATGTTATAGATTATTTCATCATCATGTGAGCCAACAGAACACATGATGTAAATAATCTAAAGATTAGGTAAGTGACAACGGCACGCAATATACCTATTTCAAAAATTCAAAATTCAAAAATTATTTATTTACCAAAAATCAATACAATACTCGTGTTTGGGACAACTTTTAAGCAAATATTTACTTGTGTTAGTAGCCCCGCTCTTCTATGTGATACATTGGTATTGGTAATGAAGTAAACATAAAGAAGTACAAAATAAATGAACAATAAAGAAAAATAAGAAAATAATAAAAATAAAAACAATAATAAAAAAAAAAGAGGAACATTAAAGAAAACAAGTGGGTATGTGTGTAAATTTATAAGATCTATATTAGTGGTGTTAATGTGTGTATGTGTGTGTGTGTGTGTGTGTGTGTGAGAGAGAGAGAGTATTAATTAGTGTGTTGAGAGTGTAAGTGTAAATGTTAATTTACATTATTCCAGTAAGGTAACAACTGTTTGAGTGTGACCATGCTTAATATTTTATGCAATTTATAGTAAACAACTACCTTCCTACCTAAATAAAATAAAACAAACATGAGCTTACTCGCCTATCTTTAGCATTGCCTCTATTTCCGCAAAGATAGCTCAAAAGTAAAGTTATAAGGAAAAAAGAAAGTCTGAGAAAATAGCTTCGCTATTTGCCAAGTAGGATTAAGTGTAGGTATTAGGTATTTTTAATTATTATGTATCTACGCGTTTCAATTTAATATCATTCATTGGATATGAATGAATTTATCGATGATAAACTTGTCAAAAGTGGAATTTAACAATTATGTTTGATGATTCTTCATCAAACAATGGGCGCACCCGGGTATGTGCCCATGTGTCAAGTCATTGGCTGGACATTACTTATAAAAATCTCGTTCTTAATGTGTGCCGCCGTGGCGCGTAAGTGCAAGCGAAGTGAGACAGACAGTCTACACGCGCGCTCTCTTACTCCTTAACGCCTTACGGCCATTTAGAATAAAGTATACCTACGCATAGAATATTACCTCCGCTGCGCCCCGCACCAGTTCGTATCTTTACATTTCGATGGATATAACAGGCAATTCAGCACACATCACAAGCAACGAAGCAACATTGTTTTTTTTTTACAAAGAATATAAATAGGGAAAGTTATATAATCGATAAGGACAACATTAAGGGAAACCATATAATTATAATATTTGCATAAACAAATATTATACTCGTGGTTGGTAACGTTTGCAGGCGGAATAATAAAATATATTTGTATAGCAGAACGGCATAATACAGGGTGTTAGTGACATCGTAACGAATACTCAGAGGGATGATTCAGACCATGATTCTGAGTTAATATTAAGTGGAATTTTCCGTCGCAAAATTCATGTTATTTTTTTAGTTTTTTTAAATTATTTTCAATTCTATACTTTTGCGATGGAAAATTCCACTTGATATTAACTCAGAATAATCAGCTGAATCATCCCTCTCAGTATTCGTTACGATGTCACTTACACCCCATACAAGTACATACAGTAGCCATACAAGTAGGTATGGGTGTTAGTGACACCGTAACGAATACTGAGGGGGATGATTCAGACCATGATTCTGAGTTGATATGGAATTTTATGTCGGAAAATTCATGAAAATTTTTGTGATTTTTTAAATTATTTTCCGTTCCATACTTTTGCGACGGAAAATTCCACTTGATATTAACTCAGAATCATGGCTTGAATCATCCCTCAAAGTTTTCGTTACGATGTCACTAACACCCTGTATTTGTATAGCAGAACGGCATAATATTTTTGAGTCATGGTATCTTTTTTAAGGAAAATATAAATACATAAGCTCACGCCATTAATCCCTGACGGGATGTGCAAGACCACGAGTCATTTTATCCATCCGTGTTAGGACCTGTTAGCGATTGTCACCTTATGTCAAATGTATGGGACATATTTATCACTCATCATCATCACCAGCCCATCAGTCCCCACTGCTGGGGCACGGGCCTTCCCTATGGTTGGATAGGGAGATCGGGCCTTAAACCATCACGCGGGTCCAGTGCGGATTGATGGTTATTTACGACTGCTAATGCAGCCGGGACCAACGGCTTAACGTGCCTTCCGAAGTACGGAGGAGCTCGAGATGAAAACTTTTTTTTGTGGTCACCCATCCTATGACCGACCTTTGCGAAAGTTGCTTAACTTCAACAATCGCAGACCGAGCGCGTTAACCGCTGCGCCACCGAGCTCCTCTAACACTAACACTGTGTATTCATCACTAACACTGTCGATTTTCGAAATCGTTTGCAACTTAACTCATGCCCCTGAACTTATTAAAAGCCACTTTTAATGCAAAGTCCTAACATGGATGGATATGAAGAGAACTACGATAGGTGATTGTCCATCTTGTCAGAAAAGACAATTCTTCAGTCGATTTTCCGGCCCGGGAAGACAAGTAGCTTGAAGCATAGCTGAAGGCATTCAATGTTTTTTTAATCCATCATGCATGTTGGAATTACATAGCTTGAAAATATTACGGTATATAAGCGGTTAAGCTTACGCTATCATTACGCTATAAAATTAAAGGATAAAGAAAGAAAGAGGAGGAAGGAGAATTAAAGGAATTAAAAGATTTTTAATATGCCGTAAAATTGGTACTGTTATTTTATACCGGCATGATATCAGGAGCGTAACCTTAACCTCTTGTATACCTTAACCTTTTCAAGCCCTGGAACGAACACAAGCCCTCAATCTTGTTTTTAGGATGGGATAACCCCATCCTGAATTCCTGTGTATTAATTAAATAAAGAATAGTCAATTTAATCTTTGTAACATTATTTTTCCAGGCATATCCAATGGCGGACGTCGCGTAGTCAAAGCGCTATGCGCGTACACAGCGCGCGCGGACTCCGACATTTCGTTCAGAAAGGGAGACAAAATGGAGGTGCTAAACGACGCCGAGCCGGACTGGTGGCGGGTTTTGCACCTTACTACCCGGAGAGAAGGCCTAGTTCCCGTCAACTTCGTCGCCGAGGAGAGTTCAGTTGAATGCGAAGAGTGAGTGTCCGTTTCTATTTATTTATTGTTCACAGAACTTGGAGTGGGGGGGGGAGGCTAAAATATATGTTACTTTAAACGAATCCCATGTATGTATATTTTAATCGTCTACACAACTTGACTAAGACCCCAGACATAGAAACAAATAGATAGCACAAGACAGACAAACGATTCAATAAATCACTTCCAGTAGACCGCGAAAGCGATACTACTTCTATGTTTTATTGATATAGACAATCATTACTTACCGCTCTGACTAGCAAATATTTATCTTTATTTCATTTTCCTGTTGATGTATTATCGATTCTTACGCGCCTCTTTATATCAATATCTCTATCATAAGTATGATTAATAAAATAATAACATCAAAGCAGATATAGAACTGAACCAAATAATTGCTGAACCACACTTGTACATATATCCTAAGAAAGCTGCCTTACAATAGCTTCATGTTGTACCTATATAGCCTGGCCTAAGAACCATAGGATAATGAAACGCGTGTTAATAAATAATATACCACTGCTAATAAAATTGTACAGCATCACTACTGTATGAAATAAAACACGCGCGTAAGTAGGTACTTCGTCGTTTTCCAATATTGGAACTGACAACGAAAACGCTACGCTGCGAAGACGGTGACGGAACAACGCTAACGGGAAAAAGGTGGTGGCCCCGTCCTTCCCCACGAATCTAATCGTAACTTTTTGCTAAAGGCAGACGTCCTGTTGCAGTTGGTTCTTCCCCCACGTGTCAAGAAAGGAGGCGGATAAGCTTCTTCTAGCCGAGAGCAATCCCAGAGGGACCTTCTTAGTGAGGCCAGCGGAGCACAATCCTCACGGGTTTAGTCTAAGCGTCAAAGACTGGGAGGAAGGAAGAGGGTACCACGTGAAACACTATAAAATCAAACCGCTTGATAATGGAGGCTTCTACATCGCGACCAACCAGACTTTCCCCAGTTTGCCGGCGCTTGTCATGTCCTATACGAGTGAGTTGTTTTGTAGTAATTGTATATTTTTTAATTTTAGTTTTTGGTTAAGGGTCGCTTGTTCAATCTACAATTCGAGTAATGAGCTTTATATGACGCTAAGGTGCTCAAAGAAAGTTTATTATGCTGAGCCAAATCCCAATTTAACCAATTTTAATATCATACATTAAGTAATTTGGACTTTCTTATTTTAAATTTTTCAGTTAAAAAAAGACTTTTTTACGTAGATTACCATTCCCATGCATGTGTTTCAGAGGTAATTTTTCACTGGCAACATGTAAATTAAAATTAAAAATCCAATATTTCTATTTTGCGTTACCTTTTCAATCCTTGCCAGTGAAATTGACCTATGCACTGACTTCAACCTTGTGCTTAATAACATAACAACTGCTCTTCTTTCTTGTACAGTAGATTGTGACGCTATCTAAATAATAGATACTTATGCGTTCCAGAGAACGCGCTAGGCTTGTGCCATGTGTTGGCGAGGCCGTGTCCGAAGCCCGAGCCACAGATGTGGGATCTGGGCCCGGAGCTCCGGGATAAGTGGGAGATACCAAGGAACGAGATACAACTCATCAGGAAACTCGGTCAAGGCAACTTCGGCGAGGTCTACTATGGGAAGTGGCGGAATAATATTGAGGTACTTATTATAAGATAAGGTCACGTCTGTCGGATGCCTAACAACCTGTGGGCTAAGATCACCACAAAATGGTCTCCGAATAGAGACAGACGCAGGCGTGGCAGACCGAGGCGGAGATGGCGCGTATGCGTGCCTAAGTCGTAGATGCTTTCCTGGAAGGCTGGTGGAGGAAGCACTGGAGCTCTCTCCAGTGCTCTTCCTGAAAGAAATGGAGGGTGGCCTTTGCCCAGCTGTGGGACACTTTAGGCTAGATAAGATTTCTACATAAATAAATAAGATCACGTCTATTTCCCGTTGGGGTAGGCAGAGACCGCGTAATTCCACGATTTCACTTCTACTCAAAATTTTTAAATACAGAATAGGTCCCTGTATTACCACAACCTTACCTGTTTAACGACTACTATTTACCCGAGTAAGTGTAGTTACGTGAGTCACACGGGACTCACGGGACATCTTGGGCGACTCAATAGTAACACTGACAATAATAGGGTTGATGAGGTCGACAGGTTCTATGTGCAAAGTAAAAAGTAACAATGAGGCAGCAGTTCTAGCAAATAGTATTATTTAGGTAGGTACTCTAGTTGAAAGCTACAAGATGTGTGATGTGGTGTTTGGCAAACCCAGACGCTGACATACTATTTCAGGCGTGGTAGCCGTAGGGTTTGCTACGGTCCGCTGTCGTACTATACGGAATTTGTATGAAAAAGCACAATGTGACGTCATAGAAAAACGTGATAAAATGTCGGACTTATTATTATGTTTTAGTAGATTAAAATTCATAAATAAGTTAAATAGAAAAAAAGAAAATGTTTTTCGTCAGTTTTATATGTCTTTATTTAGTTATCAGAATTTCATAATTTATCTTGAACCTACACGACCCAATTTCCTTCACAGGTCGCCGTAAAGACCCTGCGAGAAGGCACGATGTCGACGCAAGCATTCCTTCAAGAGGCAGCCATTATGAAACAATTCCGACACAAGCGACTGGTTGCCCTTTACGCGGTATGTTCTACGCAGGAGCCAGTGTATATCGTGCAGGAATACATGAGCAAAGGATCGCTGCTAGAGTTCTTAAGAAACGGGGAAGGAAAGTTCTTGCAGTTTGAAGATCTCGTCTATGTTGCCGCGCAGGTACGTTGATTTTCCATAATCATTTTTCCTAATAGGGTGAACATAGCAATCTGTACCACTTCCAGTCACCATTGATACGAAGTTGTATATAAGTTGTAAATTGTTTTTTTTTAACATGGCTGCCACACTTGTGTTGCTAAACAATTAATATGTGATTCTTCTAATTACAGGTCGCCTCCGGCATGGAGTACCTCGAATCAAAACTACTAATACACAGAGACTTAGCAGCTAGAAACGTGTTAATAGGTGAAAATAACATAGCTAAAATATGTGACTTTGGACTCGCGCGAGTGATCGAAGACAACGAATACTGCCCGAAGCAGGGGTCGCGGTTCCCAGTCAAGTGGACGGCGCCCGAAGCCATCATCTACGGCAGATTCTCCATCAAAAGTGACGTCTGGTCATACGGAATACTACTTATGGAACTGTTCACATACGGCCAAATACCCTACCCAGGTTTGCACGGCAAAGAAGTCATAGAACAAGTCGAAAGAGGATACAGGATGCCCAAACCGGTAGGGCATTACCTGCCCGACGACATATACAGATTGATGCTCCAATGCTGGGACGCGATACCCGAGAAACGACCGACATTCGAGTTCCTAAACCACTATTTCGAGTCGTTCACAGTGACCAGTGAGATACCATACAGAGAAGTGCAAGACTAGTGCTGTGATATAGTGAAATAGTGCAGACGATGACATGTGTAAGGTCCTTTTTAGCGAATCAACGAATTGTAGTGTGTGCGGGCCATTCCATTTTAGTTTAACGGGAATCGGTAAGCATGAACCTTTGAGAAATTGTATAAATGTAAATTATTTATTTTTCTGAATCAAGTATTTATCGCGGCGACAATTTAGAAAGACAATGTTCAATAAGATTTGATAATGGCCCGTCACACGCAGTGCTACGATTCATTTTTTGGTATTTTTATACTCAAAAGGCAACTAAAAGAATACAGGAAAGTGTGAGCTTGTCCTTATTGTTAGCTTTCACTTTGTTCCATGTTCATTTCAATCGATAATTTGTGTGAAAGGCAAAGCATTAGTGACTAAGTAGAAATGAATGAAAAACTAAGCGTAAGTCCATTAAAAATCGTAAGTTTTAAGTCATTGTAATCCGCAAACACTTCTATTTTCTTATTTATTAGCTAACAGTAGCTTCTAAGCACAAGTAGGGTATTGTTTTGCATTTTGTACAAAAACGGTTCACTACGACGTAAGCAATAAGGTAAAATCTAGTGACATGATATTTTCGTAGATTAAAAAAGTGAAATGTGATATTTTTTTATCACCTTAGGCCCAAAACGTGAGATCTCAATCCTACGATTTCCTAAAACTGTTCGGTGTTAGAACGGCTATTTAAATCTATATAAATTTATAAAACGACACTTTCAAACTTATCACGTACAAATTACTGCCAATTGCCAAGCTCTTTATCGATTCTGTTGGTTTTAAAATTTATTATAAAACAGGGCTCCTTTGCAAAACTATTTAGGTACTTCACTATAGAAAGATTGGATAGATGGTTTTGTCAAAATCAAGAGTGCAATAAACACAATGTTCAAGCCTTTGCAAAGGGGCAGACCCTCATGTAAAAAGACAAGTAAAGCTAGCTTTAGGACCATATACCAAAGAGTTAATTGTACATTAAGAGTGATAGAGTAGTCGGGAGAATATTATGTATATTGTATTTTATTTGTATTCTTTATAAAGCAATCAATACTGGCTAAGGAAAAGTGATGAGAGTGTTTTGTTAAAATATTCAAAAATCATTTTTATTTAAAACAATTTTATTATAAAGACCAAGGGTGGGGTGGACGCGCTATCCAAGACTACTGGATGCATAGACCAGTCATGTTGCAATTCAGTCGGTGAGTGTATGTGCGATGGAAATATTAATTGTCTAAAGGCTATGCTTCCAATAGCCTAGGTATTGTCATACATATTGTTTTAAGTTTACGCGGTTATTATCATAATTAAAACACATATTAACGGGTTCTTACCGCGTTTAAAATGGCGATATGAGATTCCCGATATTTCGACACTGTTGCAAGTGCCATGATCACGGGATGACTGATGAGATTGGAGTGGAGTAGGTAGATCCATAATTTTCTTCGGGCAGAAATATCGGGAGTCTCATATCGCCATTTTAAACGTGGTAAGAACCCGTTATTATGTGTTTTAATTGTCATACATATTTCCTAAGTAAAGCTTAAAACAGGGGGGGTTAAAAAGGCCGCATTGAAGTAATTCATCTCAAAAGCAATATTGTAATTTGACATTTGCGCATATAAAAGTAAGTGCGCAATGTTAACAATCGACGAAAAATTGCTTTTTTCGATGAATTGCTTCAATGTGGCGTTTTTAACCACCAGAACAGTTTTTATAGCCATGTGTAACCCTTTAGAAAACCCCTATGACAAAACTAAGGCCTTGTTTATGGTGACAGGACGCAATCAGTTGCGCGGTGAATTCAAACATAAGACGATGTATAAGAGTTTCCATAGCCACTCAAATCGTCGTGTGTCAATAAACCCGGCCTCAGTCGCACAAATTGAATAAATCTGTAGTTAATATCTAGAATTGGTACAATAGAATCTGTCTTTATTACGATTTTGATATATAAATGCTCATATTCTTTTCTAGTTCCTTTTTTATAAATCAATGTTGAATGATATATTTTGTAGTATTCCTTTATAGCAATTCGAGTATACTCGAAGGAAATCGTCAAAAATTGTCTACGTGAGACCATCAGTAGATATGCAGACTAGTTAAACCTTATCTCAAGTACTTAAGGTTTAAAACTTTGCCGTATGTTATGTATTGATTCAGTGTTTTAAAACTTATTTCACCGTCTGTCTCATAATTTGGTGCATTTCCTTCAAGTATACTCTACATGTAAATAAGTTTTACAATCACCAAGACAAAGCTGTCATTACAATGTGACAATTTTCAGCGGACAAAACGTAATTTTAGTTTGGTTTGACAGCTTTTTAGAGTGCCAACCTTGACATATGTCATGCAAGAAACAGAGGGCTTGTTTTTCTGTCGCACTAAACTAAAATTGAATTTTGGCCTACAGACCCGAGGGGTTAAAAAGGGGTCAATATTGCTATTTGACATTTGTTTGCATTGCGCACTTATACGCGCAAGTGTCAAATTGTAATATTGCTTTTTTAGATAAATTGCATCGATGTGGCCTTTTTAACCCCGTGACGTCATTGATTGACAATCATGTTATCCGCTAGGGTATTTATTGGTACGCCATTGTGGGCAAAAGGGCGGGAGTAGGAACATATTTAATTTCTAGTATAGTTAGACCTTGTGACCTGTATAATGTTAATTAATTTGACCAATATTCCCACTTCGGCTTATATAAAACATGTTAAAATTTATTAATACAGTAATACTAATATAATTTTGTAATAACGACTGATCACTCACCGAAGTATCAATAATTGTTTCTGACGCCTTCTAAAGTATTAAAACTGTGCTTTAACAAATTAATCATTCGACCTAGAGATTGTATAAAGCCAATGAAAATAGTGTCTTATAATAACATTCCAAATATTAAAACACATTACATTTGGACACTTTTGTATGAAACGATTAGATTTATAAGATTTTGTACATACAACAATGAAATAAATGTCATTGATAAAAACAACAGTATTTTTATTTGAGACAATATTTTGTGACAATGGTCAATTTGAAACAGAAAGGTACTTACTAAAAGAAATTCTTTTATAACATTTCAATAACGCATGAAACTTAAAATTATACAAATAAAAGTATGCGATAGCTTGGCAAATGTACTGAAATATTATATTGTTGGTCACATATCACCAAATCAAATATATATATATGTTGGGTAGTAGTACATCTCCGTACCGCTAAGAACCCACACCTCAACCGGGTGAATTTCAAAATTTCAAGTTTGGTGGCGAAATTTCCTATTATTTTTTCGTGAAAAATTGGGTTCCGACATGAAAAAGATCCAAAAGGATCCTCGGTTCCGACATGAAAAAGATCCAAAAGGATCCTCGGTTCCGACATGAAAAAGGAATTTTTCAATTCCCAATTTTCACAATTTCCCCAATTTTTCACGAAAAAATTATATGACAGTCGCCACCAAACTTGACACATTTTGATATTCACCCAACCAGCTTTAGACCAACATGATAGGTGGTGAGCAGTTTCGCCTTCTGCCAATTAATTGAATGCCTAACATAAAATTTAATAAAGAAACTCATTTATAATAATTTAATCTAAATACGTGAAATGCTAAACAAATGCAATACCTACTTAAATCAAAACATAAACTGTATGTTTAATTAAAATTCATATCACAATTTTTATTTACTTACATTTTAAAGCTTAAGGAATAAAAGTTAAAACCACACATTAGGTGGAACTGTGGAAGTGACCGGCGTGCGGGTATGAAGTGATTGATGAATGTGGAGGAAGCAAGAGAAGTGTGTCAGGATCGAAGCAAATGGAATTCAATAGTCTCTGCTTACCCCGGTGGGAAATAGGCGTGAGTTTATGTATGTATGTGGAAGTGACCTTACGCAACTGCTCAACAGCGAAAGAGCAACATAATACCTATTACCTATTTACTGGTTTACCAGTTTACCTAGCTTATATTATCACCTCTTAGTAGCGATGGGTTCGCGAATGAGCCATTATAGCTAGCCTCAGTAACTCTTTCGCTTACTAACGCACCGTCGTTAATCGTCGCTATTTAGCTCTTCGGCTCTCAAAAATATGAAATTACTATAGAATTTGTATAAACAAGCAACTAATGACGTCATAGAAAAACGTGACAAAATGTCGTACTTATTATTTACATTTTTCTTTATTTAAATAAGTTAGAAAGAAAAAAATCGTAAATAAGTTAGATAGAAAAAAGAAAACGTTTTTTGTCACCTTTAAATCTGTCTTTATTCTGTAATCAGAATTTCATAATTTATGGAAACTACCCGCATGCACAAGAGTGAGCGAGATTCATAGCTATGCTCGATGTTGCCTGTATGGAAGACTTACCGGGTATTTTATGTACACTAAAACCTTACGATTAAGGCTTATATTTTCTTGCAGAACCACAGATAGCATTGTACTGAGCTGAGAGCCACAGAGCTAAAAAAAGTGATTCTGAAACCAGTATCTGATAGATTCGATCACTCTTCTCTGTGAGCTATATTTCCCACCGCTACCTCTCAATTTATTTACTTATATACCTATACAGTATCAGCATAGATTTTAGTTCTAGACTTCAAATAAGAATACTCTGATTGGTACATTCTCTGTAGAAGATGGCAGCAGTTCAACAGTGGGCGTGGGACGTATTGCGGATGTTGCTTGCTGTAGTGGTTCAGGTAAATAGCTAATGCCACCAGCATGCCGGACCACACGTATCTGTAAGAAAATTTAGATAGGTATCGTAAGCTTGGTACTCGCATAAAAAAAATCCTCATTTCCGACCCTAACGCCCATATAGAGTAAGTACAAAAGATACATAGTAGTAACATACAATTTAAAAAGTAATTTTATTTTAATTCATATACCGCTTGTTCCCTCCGGGGGCACTAGACACCAGCACATGCGCTTGTAGTGCCTCAGGATGGAGCAATCGGGCTTATCAACGACCCTCAGGGATGGTGTTGGCGGTCCCCCGCACCCTGTGCATCAGTGACAGGGTTCTTTAGATAAGACGCGGGTGGAGCGAAAACACGAAATACGAAAAGTTCGTTAGATACTTAGAGCGTTTTCACACTACTCTCGATTCATATCCGATCCGAGTCCGTCAAATGACAGATCCAAAGTGGCCGTACTATTTGCTATACAGGGTCTTAGTGACATCGTAACGAATAATGAGGGGGATGATTCCGATCATGATTCTGAGTTAATCAAGTGGAATTTTTCCGTCGCAAAAGTATGGAACTGAAAATAATATAAAAAGCTTTCTTGTGTGCGAACTTTACTGCACAGCACGACAGGTGTATGGGCATCTCTTCTTACATTATGTGATATGTATGATACTTCATCATCATCATCATCAGCCCATTAACGTCCCCACTGCTGGGGCACGGGCTTTCCCTATGGATGGATAGGGAGATACTTACTGGAAGACAAAAGGCTTGCTGAAGAGTAAGAAGGAGATGATAATGGAGAATGCCTTCCGCATGGTGGTGACAGTGACGGCGACAGTGGCGCCGCATATGCGCACGAGTGTCAACACCGCCTGCAGGCCCATGTACCCGGTTACACTCAGCAGGAATATGTTTGTGTACGTCTTTAATGGCGTCTGGAACAAATATGAAAAGTTAGGACAATAATGTCTTAAGTGCAGTTTTCGTTAACACAGTTGGCTCGACCATTATAGACGCCAATACGGCTCAC
Source organism: Pectinophora gossypiella (assembly GCF_024362695.1). NCBI lineage: Eukaryota > Metazoa > Arthropoda > Insecta > Lepidoptera > Gelechiidae > Pectinophora > Pectinophora gossypiella. The sequence continues at coordinate 11,197,204 of NC_065417.1, forward strand.
CACCTATCACATTGGTCTAACAGGAAGCTCTGTGAGGTGTGGGTACTTACCACTAGCGATGGTTGTATCTCTGACTATCCCGAGATTTAGTCGCGAACTTATGATGATGATGTTAAATAATAAGTAAAAAATAGACACCCTGTCTGCTCATCGAACGGAGGATGATAACTACCTATGGGACTGGAAAAACCCTCACATTTTTTATTACCGATGATTAGGAGGAATAATGAATATGAGAACACATACATAACGCCTGCTTGAAGTTATATTGTCGGACAAAATGTTGTGCCTTAGATGCGTGGGAAGGCCTAGGGTGATATGGTCAGACAACATCAAGGAGTGGACGAAGGTGGCAACGGTCGAAGAGCTATTCCGTGTGGTCAAGGACAGGCACACATCCCGTGAGCTGATCGCTGATCCAGTTTCTTTTTCTTTAGTTATATCGAGGGTTGATTAGATGCCACCGTCAATACCGTCATAGTATTCAGTTTTGTGTTTAAGCACCGATTCTTGCGACTGATAATTTACGTTTAACAGCTCTCTCTCTCTCTCTCTCTCTATTTAAGAGCTGCGCTCTTGTCGGTGGAGTAACCGCCATTCCTCTCTTCTTCCCGCCAAAACCTTCACCTCCCGATACGACACGACCTGCACCTTCTCTTTTATTTGTTTCATAAATGTTATCCTAGGTCTACCCCTTCCTCTCTTCCCTTCAATTTTTCCTTCTATAATGTTTGTTACAAATGAATCGTGTCGTATCAGGTGGCCAATCATATTTCCTCTCCGGTTCTCTATAGTCTTCAATATGGTTCTCTTTTCTTCAACTCTTTCCAGCACTTTTTCATTTGACACCATTTCAGTCCAGCTTATACCCTCCATCCTTCGCCAACACCACATCTCAAACGCTTCCAACCTCTCTCTGTCTCTCTGTGTCATAGTCCACGTTTCACTTCCATAGAGTGCAATGCTCCAAATATATGATTTAATAAACCGTTTCCTTATTTTTAATGATATAACAGCTACTATGTACTATTTAGTTTACACATTGGAAGCAGCCCAGGTCGGAAGCAGCAAACAACCTTACTTCACCATTTTAATTAAACATAAATCCAGCAATGGAGCGGCACGACAAGAAGAAGGAAAATAATATTGAATGATACTTTTCTCCTAAGTTCTACTGTCATATAAACGTGGCGTAATTTCAACATAAGCAAATAATTAGATGCGGCGTTGTAGATGATATTGCGGACATTTCCATTAGTTCCTAATTCAAAAAATAATGCATATTGAAATGCAATTCCAATTCAATCCAATGTCAAACATGTTTGCATGTAAACAATAATTCTACGTAACGATAAAATGTTTACAAAACGGACATACCTCTGCACAATACTGGATTCCCTTGGTCATGATTCCAGAGCACGCCGTGATTACAACGAGATAGACACACGCAATAGCGTACGAGTAAAACACTACTTCGTTGTTCGATGCCTGATATTGTTTCATCGCTTTCTCTTGTAGATTCCCTATTATAGCGTCACAGAGTAGAGCCAATGATATTATTAGGACGCCAAATACATCGAAGTTTGGCGAAGTTTTAGAGTCCGCTGTAAGGGAAAGTTTTATATTAATTGAACAGTTAATACATATTGAGGAAACATTTACAATGATTCCATGTTGCATTCATGCATGCATAAGACGATGAACAATAGTCAATGAGTTGAATTACGAACAGTATAGGTAACTGTCTTAGTGTAAGTACATACATAAACTCACGCCTATTTCCCACTGGGGTAAGCAGACTATTATTCTATGTTAAGTCCCACGTAATAGGGCGAGTCTAGCCATTAACTGGGCACAAATCCTGGAAATCACGTGATATCAAATATGTATCATCATCATCATCAGCCATACGACGCCCACTGCTGGGCATAGGCCTCCCCCAAGGATCTCCACGACGATCGGTCCTGCGCTTCCCGCATCCAGCGGCTTTCCGCGACCTTCACCAGATCGTCGGTCCACCTTGTAACGGGCCTACCCACTGAGCGTCGCCGACACGTGGTCGCCATTCTAGAACCTTTCCGCCCCAGCGGCCATCGGTTCTCCTCGCTATGTGTCCTGCCCACTGCCACTTCAGTTTGCCAAATTTCTGAGCTATGTCGGTGACTTTAGTTCTCCTGCGGATCTCTTCATTTCTGATTCGATCGAGCAGGGAAATACCGAGCATAGCTAAAATTATGTCCAACGACCATGTCGCACCCACTCCAGTTCAGGTTGGGAACGTTACACTCGAAGTTGTAGACCAGTACATTTACCTAGGACAAATAATCCAGTTAGGTAAGTCCAACTTCGAGAAAGAGATCTCACGTCGGATCCAACTCGGATGGGCAGCGTTCGGGAAGCTGCGGAATATCTTCTCGTCCAAAATACCTCAGTGTCTCAAGACGATAGTCTTTGACCAGTGCGTGTTGCCAGTAATGACCTACAGCAGTGAGACGTGGCCGCTTACTATGGGTCTCGTGAGGAGGCTCAGTGTCACTCAGCGGGCAATGGAGAGAGCTAAATATGTATGAAACATGAATTCAAACTCGTAAAGTCAAATTCAGTGGCTTAGAGGCCGTGCCGGGATTCGAGATTGTGACTACGCGATATAGGTCCCGCGTTTTCCGAATAGGGTTATATCAAGGATTATAAATACAATGGTTCCAATACACACGATCTAGTTGTACTTTAAGTTATACGTATCATTTTCTTATCCACCGAAAAGGAAAGGGACGGGTAATCGACAGGCATAAAATTTATGGAAAACAAGTCAATTTTAGGCAGAAATTTAAAAACTCTCCCAAAATTTTATACTGGCCAATAACCCGATAGAATTAAGTTGACAGCACACGTTGTGCTTATAAGCGAAATGTCATTATTCAATCATTTTAAAATTAACAGTGGCTGCAAGTTGTCTTTGATTACTTGTGGCTGTGCCCACCCGATTAGGGATTACTTATTAATAATTGTTTAAAATTAACTGTTGTCAATTTCCCTTTCCTTTTCGGTGGATAAGAAAATGACAGGTAGATATAACTAAAACCGAAATTTGGAGGTGTCTGCAGGAATCGGGGCCAATGCTTACCTAATGTAAACATAGTCAATCCAATACACATAACAACAGCAGCACAGTAGTCTAGGAAGCCGTATCTTTTCCCCATAATGATGATGCTCCCAATCATCACAGGTATGAGTTTACAGCTCTTGAAGATCAACTGGGTAGGGTAGTTGAGATAACTGAGTGCTAAATTGGAGAATGACATTGTACCCAGTGTAAGGGCTGCTAATATTGCACACGTTATTAGAGGTATTCTGAAATAAACAGATGAAAAGCAATTAGCATAAAAAAATTGAAGTATACTTGTTTCCTTGACTGTCACCAAACCAGAAACATATATTTTTTTAGTTTTTGCTTCTACAATACATACAAGCATCAAGCATGGTATGATCACAGGCCGATTACAGAGTGTATATATGTTATTGATGAATGTGGAGGAAGCAAGAGAAGTATGTCAGGATCGAAGCAAATAGTCTTTGAAAGAAAGAAATTTATTTCCATATTGGACTCCACATTAACAAACTTAAAACATTTTCTTTTCTTTTTTGAACTTCTTTGCTTGCCCCATTGGGAAATAGGCGTGTACAGTCATGAGCAATATAATGTACCCACTTTAGGACTCTGTTGCACTAACATATTTGACATTTAGTGAGATTTACAGTTCAATTCGTTAAAAAAGTTAATGTGACATGGTACCAAAGTGTATACATATTAATGCTTGTGACCGTATGTAGCATATTAAAAAATTAAACTAAAACAAGCTATGATAAAAACTAGACAAGTGTCAGTTGGACTTGTGCTAAGGATGCCTACATAACATAAACAGTTTATATACGTCCCACTCCTGGGCACAGCTCTTCCCTCAATCAAATACACCAAACTGACTGAAAAATTATTTGGTGGTATGGAACATTCAGTGCACAAATTCAACTAGCACTTGACAGATTTGATTTAATAAAGCTACTGTTTATCAATTACAAAGTCTATACTGCAAAGTCTAACTATTCAGTAAGTCTATTGGGAAGGATATTCCCAGTAATTCAACTGGTAAGACTACTGGGAATAGGGGACATTCTTTTTTACTTTATCCTATCCCATTTGTGTCTATCAAAACAAACAAAATATGCAATGAAAATATTATCTTCAGCTATTAAAACCCACACTTCATTAAGAAATTAATTATCAAAAAATAGTTAGCTCTTATCTAAAGCTATAATACTCACTTCCTCTTTATCGGGCTTCGTATCATAGACTCAACATAACTGAGTGCCATAGTAATAAAAAATTGTACTAATGTTATGTACAAACTTATTGGTTTTACTTCTGGGTTCGAGAATATTAGTTCCAGGATATACCCATATGCTAGGTAACATACAAAAATGAATATTGTACAGCAGGCAAATTGTGTAAACTGGCTATATGGAGTTATGTTTATACATAATATATTGATTTCAGCTGTCGAGGACGCCTCAATCTTAGTTACATTTTTTGGGTTGTCAATGCTTATCACTACATCATTTAAAGGACCCATTTTAGACATAATGGGACTATTGTTTTTATTTTGTCCTTCTTGTTGAGACTCTTTGGTGTGGCTGAAAATGAAAATAAAAATAAATAATAGAATAAAGAAGTAATTGATCTTTGATTGTTTGATTTAGGAAAATTGTCCTTCATTGTCCAGCATGCCATTAGTATTATAGACACCTAAAGGAAATATTTAGTAGCAGCATGGAGGATTATTATTAGGTACCTTTGTACCCGGCCTTTATAATTTTACCTTTGTACCGGTACCTTTGTAATTTATTTTAATGAAATTTGGTGTCTGGATCATATCGAATTAGCAAGTAGAATTTTGTTTTCTAGCTACTCATACGGGAAAGATGCTTGAAATTATGGTATAACTTACACAGGTTCCAAATTTATAATTGACAGAAGAATTACTTTTCTTCAAAGTAATTTAATTATTTTATTATTATTGTGCTTCAGCTTCAGTACTATAGGTACATAAACTCGTATATATGTATCTAATTCGGGCCCGTAAATGTATTTATTTTAGTACTTTAATAAAATAATGTACGTCAAAGGAAAATTTTGTTTTGTTTATAAAACTTACTTTCAATGAACCGACCTACGTTAACTTAACTTTGCTCGAGTCCCTTTTTCGTAGAGCATAGTAAATAAACTTGAACTTGAAAACCACGGGGCACGGACCACTCAGCACCACGTTTATAATCACAGATTTAGAAGAAAAACCTTTCTTTGCGACCACGTCTACCGAGTCAATTTTGCTCGTTCTTTTCTCTGGTGGTCGTCTGTCCGTTCGTCATGCATGTCGTGGTCATGTCATTGACGATTTGTTTGTTGACGATGTTGACGTGTGCGTGCATAATTGACAGTTTCTTTTTTTTTCCATTTTTTTTTTTTTGGTTTGGTTTTCCCCGAAGGGTAAGGCAAAGGGAACTATGCCCATACAGCCATGTCTGACGTATTTTTTTTTCTTGATGATTAATGAAATGGTGAAAGGTGATGAATGATGATGATGAAACCTAAGCCCCCACCCTCGGAGTAGACTCCTACTCCGAACCCCAAACGAATTAACTCAAAAGTCCGCATAAACTTTTGAGCTATGAAGCGGCTTCCTAGCACGAAGCGAAAATAGGCAGACACACTTTGTTTATTGAATACTCCAATGTAATAACACTCGCGAATGTCTTCCGACTAACTTAATGCGATCATTAACCACAAAACACCACTTCGTATTAATTATTTAGATTATTCAATGAAGAAAGCAACTGTCCCGTTCCCGTTTCCCGCTAAAAAGCCCTTTTTTTTTTCCATTGCGATTTACTTAGTTCCTGAACGAAAATATTTAAAAATATATGTTTCGTATTGCCAACTTTTCTATAACATTACATTTCAGTAGAAAATTTGATAGAGAAAATTTTTCTTCTTGAGCCTCTGACTTATTCTATGTTTGTAAATACTAAATATCCTAGTATATAAAGAATATTTAAATTTTATATAAAGCTGCATAATTAAGATCAATATTTAAAATTGATCTTAAAAAGACTGAAGACTTGATACTTCGCCATTGGGGCTTGGGACAATAGGGTAGAATTTATAAATAATTAGTGCCACACTTTTTCGTGTGGTTAGCAAACAAAGTATCGAATAGATCCGTATTTTTCTTAAAATCCACCGTATTTTGTGTTTTTCTGTTTATTTTTATGCATTGAGGTGTGTATTACGGTCAATATATGTGACATAAAGTGTTTTATTATCTAGTGAACCACATTTAATGATGTTGGATTGCTAACTTTCGCAGGTCGAAAAGCAGTCAAACTGGATTGAAAGAATCGAGTATGATGGATTCGGACTCGTCCGGAGCGGACTTTTGTCGGTTCTGTCGGTCGGAAGCCTCCTCGGATAGGCCGCTGTTCCATCCTTGCATTTGCACCGGTTCCATAAAATGGATTCACCAAGAGTGTCTTGTGCAGTGGATGAGATATTCGCGGAAGGAGATATGCGAATTGTGTGGTCACCGGTTTTCGTTCATGCCGATCTACTCGCCGGACATGCCGCGGCGTCTGCCCATCCGTGACGTGGTGGGCGGGCTGGTGACCTCTGTGGCCTCTGCTGTGCGGGACTGGCTGCACTATACGCTGGTGGCACTCGCCTGGCTCGGCATAGTGCCGCTCACTGCCTGCAGGACCTACCGCTGTCTGTTTTCGGGCTCCCTAGATCCAGTTATCTCTTTACCATTTGATATTATCTCGGCTGAAAATTTGGCAAAGGATGTCTTTTCTGGCTGCTTTGTGGTGACATGCACTTTATTCTCCTTTATTGGACTTGTTTGGTTAAGAGAGCAGATTATGCATGGTGGAGGCCCTGACTGGATGGAAAGAGAGAATTTGCCAGTGCCAGCACCAGAAGACTTGCCCCTTCCTGACAATAATAATGACAGAGTTAACGATGGAGTTGGGAATGATGGTGGTGCCCCGGAGGAGGGTAATGGTGATGCTGCAGAAGATCCATTAGTTGGTGATGAAGCTAACTGGAATCCAATGGAATGGGACCGGGCTGCTGCTGAAGAGTTGACATGGGCTCGTTTACTTGGCCTGGATGGGTCTATGGTGTTCTTGGAGCATGTTTTCTGGGTTGTTTCCTTGAATACACTATTCATTGTGGTGTTTGCATTTTGCCCGTATCATATTGGCAAGCTGGGGGCTGTCCTAGCTGGATTCACTGCTGAAGGTCCATTTGCTGGTCCGTTGACGGCGCTGGCTGGTTACGTCCTTGTCGGAGCTATCCTGGCAGTACTACATGGTATAGCATCGTTGCTAAGGTTCCGTGGTGCAAAGAAAGCCTTAGGATTCTGCTATGTTGTCGTCAAAGTTGCCCTTCTGTCTGTTGTTGAGGTGAGCCTTTAATATTTATAATTATACATTGTTTTCTGAATGGCCTTCCAGTAGTCTCTAATCTAGAAGCATAGTAAATGGAATATTAAGTGAATAAAATAACAGTATTAATACTTAGTTTAATAATCATATGTTCTCAGATAAGCTTTATTGAAAAAAAATCCTTAGGTTTGAAGTCACAAATTATTGGTTATTATTTTAATAGAAATACCAGTATAGGTACCATTGTTACTATTGTTTTCTTTTCTAGTAATTTTGCAAGCTGTTTTATGCAAATGAATAGTCAATGCATGCAAAATTGCTGCTAATATTACAATACATTGCATGAATGAACTAGTTCATTAGCTACACTTTTACCTAAATCATATAACAATTAAACGGTTGAATCATTATTATTTTTTTTAATTTTTTTTTCCGTTCTTTTTATCTGCAATCAGTCGCAAGACTTTTATCAGATTTGATACATTGTTATTGGTTTGTTTGAAGTAAAGCAACCAACGTCACTGATTGAATCGCATTATAATGATTTTTTATTCAATGACATTTAAATACATATTTATAGTTTATTTTTTCTATGTACAATAACAAGATTCTTATCTGAATCATAACAAGGACAATTGAAGTCAATTATTCAAAGCAAATGGTAAATATTAGGAATATGGTTTATTTTATTACATTCTTTTTTATTCTTAAAGGTCGAAAACATGTTGATGATAAAAACATGTATTTGTGTAGACTAACCCTATTGGGCTATAGGCACAAAAGGGGCAAAAGGGCTATTCATATTGCTACAGTGTTTTATTATTAAAGTAACAGTAAAAAATTGCATTTGTTTGTTTTATTCCAGATTGGCGTAATTCCTCTAGTCTGTGGCTGGTGGCTCGACCTCTGTTCTCTATCCATGTTTGATGCAACCCTGAAGGACCGCGAAGCAAGCCTTCAAGCGGCTCCTTGGACCCTAATGTTCATACATTGGCTTGTTGGCATGGTCTACGTATATTACTTCGCATCCTTCATACTGCTGCTCAGAGAAGTCTTAAGGCCTGGTGTGCTTTGGTTCTTGAAGAATTTAAACGATCCTGACTTTAGTCCTGTGCAGGTCAGTATAACACTTTAAGTGGGTTTTATGTGTTTTAATCTGTGCTGCATCCTAAATTCCTTATTCGTAGTTCTATATCTTAATCATTTGAACCACAAGTCATAAGCCAAATTTAGGCGAATATTCACAAACAAATATTTAATTTCAAGACAATTTTATTATTGAAATCTGAAGATGGATCAAAGGGTGTCAGCTGGGTTGATGCGGTTTCAAGCCTACTGCAAGAAATTTCTGTTAGAAATTAGTTGTGCCTTTTGTCTCTCTTCTTGTTGCCATATTGTGTTTCTGTAAATCTCATTCTTACTGTGTAGCGCCTAATGTGTAAGTGCTAGCGACCATAGTTCGTGCGCTCTCTCTCTTATTCCTTAGCGGTGTTGCACAAAGAGCCATGGATAGAGCTTTCCATGTTAGGCATCTCCCTTGCGGATCCCGTACCCAGTGTTGATATTCGTCCAAAGATGTTTTGATGTGGGTAGGCGAATCACGAGTCTTAAACTGAAACGGGCTGGACACTCAGCTAGACAAAGGGCGGTGAAAAAAGGCCGTCACAGAATGGTCAATGGGTAGACCAGCGACCCGGTGGTCTACCAATGGGTAGACCAGCGGCCCGGTGGTCGAATGGCATAGTTTCATCGGCGGGGAAGTTGTGAATGGAATTCGCACAGGACCGGTAAGGAAGGTGCAAAATAGAGGAGGCCTATATTCAGCAGTGGGATGATGTGGGCTGATCGAGGGTGCAGTATTAGTTTTTTTACACATTTCCTCATCTGTCCCCCAGGAAATGATCCACCTATCAGTATGGTCCCACATCCGTCGCCTGGTGGTGTCAGCAGTGATATTCGGGACAGCTGTTCTGTTTATGCTGTGGCTTCCCATCCGCGTCATCAAGTTCGCTCTGCCCGGCTTCTTGCCGTACGCTGTGGCCGTGCACACCGAGGCTCCGGTGAATGAGCTCAGCTTGGAACTGCTTTTGCTGCAGGTATGTTAAAAGGTTTTTTGCTGTCATTTTTTTTGTATTATTTTATACTATAGGTTGCCGAGTTATACGTGAATATTGCACTTTAACAAAAAAATAAAAATAAATAAATAGAACCGATTATTTAGCAAAATATTGAAGTTCACAAAATTCTGGAGGCAATAGAAGCAAAATAATGTTATAAAGTCACCACACCTATGTGACGGCTCTGAGTGACAGAAAAGAATAGAGGCATGGAAAAGTGCGATGCGGTGCGGCCTGATGAAGTTGAATCCTAAATCCCCGAAAGATGCTCCATTGCTGCTGCTGTACATAGAATTAACTTTGAAGTTTCCTCTCAGGTGATCCTCCCAGCCCTGCTAGAACAGTCTCACACGCGCACGTGGCTGAAGGCGGGCGTGCGTGCGTGGTGCGCCTGCGCGGCGTCGGTGCTGGGGCTGCGCTCGTACCTGCTGGGGGAGACGCGCGCCGCCGACCCCGGGCCCGAGCCGCAGCCGCCACCGCCGCAGCCCATACAGCTCGCCGCTGCGCACCAGGTCACTATATCATACAATATACCACAATATACGTCAGTACCTGCGTTTCTGCGTCCTAGGCGACTCATTATCTTTGGAGAGGACACGGGGAGCGGCAGTCGCCAGAGTGTGCGGTAGAATTTGCCGCTCCAGGATTGGCTTGCACAGCCATGAAAAAAGTACATGACTCTGTGACAATGATGTGCTGTGCTGATTCCTGTAGACACCATCTAATTTTATATTAAGGTATATCTGTCATTTACTTATACGCCAAAAAGGAATGGGACGGATGATTGACGGCTGTTAATTTTAAACTGAATGATAGAATGAATTAAATAGGTATCTCGCTGGTATGCAACCCGTTTGACGTGCTGTCGACTTAATTCTGTCGTAAGTTACGTGTGTTCGATAAATTTTATGCCTGTCGGTTACCTGTCCCTTTCATTTTCGGCGGATAAGAAAATGACAGGTTTATCTTAAAATAAAATTGGATAGTGTGTACGGTCACGAATATCAATATGCATACATTTTGGTATCATGTCACATTATTTGTTTTGACAAATTTCACTGTGAGTCTCACTAAATGTCAAATATGTTAGTGTGACAGAGCTAGGCCTCTGTCACACTAACATATTTGACATTGACATTGACTGCACAAGAATTAGCACCACTGACTAAATATTTTGTTTATATATGTAAAACAGCCGTTGGTCCCGGCTATTAGCCGTAAAAATACCTCCACCAACCCGCAATGGAGCAGCGTGGTGGCGTATGCCCCATACCTCCTCCGGTTGATTGAGGGGAGAGCGTGCCCAGCAGTGGAACATATATAGGCTATTTATGTATGTTATGTGTGTAAAACAGGCGCTGATGCGTCGCGACGGGCCGGCTGGCTTCGAGCCGTACGTGCGGGTATCGTGGTTCCCGGCGCGACTGGCGGCGCTGCTCGCGTTGGTCTCTGTGTCCCTGGTGCTCGCGAGCGCACTCACACTCGTAAGTTACGATGAACCTTATGATTCTTCTATCGTGTGGTTTGTTAGGTGGAGTACCAACCTCATCAACCCTGGTGTCAGCAACATGGCTCATGTAACGACTACATACTTACATCAATAAGTAGTAACCAGGGACTAACGTCTTAATGTGCCTTCCGAAGCACGGATCATCTTACTTTCGGACAATCTGGTGATCAGCCAGTAAAACAATGACAAAAAACAAACAATGTGCTACGTGCCGACGACGCGCAAATGACGCCTATAATTGGGTCGTTTGAAAAACGAGGTGTGAATAAGCCCTTAACTTTCCTATCTCAAATGTACATAGTTAACAAAAATACAAGATCACTTTTACCATCGAATCTGGATGTTTTAAAGAAAAGCCAACTCAAGAGTATTCTAAACCGGTGAGCAAACATGAAGTCTTTGATGAGAGTGGAGGAAGCGAAAGTGGTGTGTCAGGATCGTAGTAAGTGAAATTCCGTAGTCTGTTTATCCCAACGGGAAATAGGCGTGGTTTTATATGTATGTATACCTGTCAGGATTAAGGGTTCACTTTTACCGAGTTTTGGTGATGATGTTACAGGTGATTCCAGTAGCAATCGGAAGGAAGGTGATGGCACTGTGGCTGCCCAAAGCGTCTGACGGCGTTCACGAGTTATATACGGCTGCTTGTGGTAAGCGTTCTCGTTTGTACGCTCTTTGGTATGCTTTGGGGTCGCATCGTTCTTCCATGTTCGCTTTCACAACATCCAGCAGTGTTTGGCTCTGTCACAAGACTTGACTATACATAACCCTTATTAAATAACTTGTAATATATATCCTCATTGGTTTTTAAAAGATGTGTTGCTGTTGCAGTTTCTTGTCATTTCTTCTCCTCAGCCATAACACCTTGCGAAATGACGTAAATTCAAAAATGTTACATTGACCTTCAACAAGTTTATCCATGATAATTACGTTGAATAAATGATTCTGATTTCTGATTTCCCGAAATCTCGATCCCTATTATATGGCACTTAAGCATAGCTGGCGAGGATCCGGTGTATATACTATACGCCTCTGCCTACTGGATGATGTAATCAGCCACACCAAGGAGGGGGTGTAACTGTCCTCGATTCTGAGTGACTAACAAGCCTTAGGTCTGTTAAACACCGGGTGGCCATCACACTCGCTGCTGAGCAGCTTAGTGCGGACTTCTGACCAAAGGGACTTGTGTTCCGACGCTTCAGTATTACCAACTATTTATAGTATGTATTGTTTGCTTAAGGCTTACATATTGGTAGTAAGATTATGTGTAAATGTACAGTGTCATACAAAAATCATATAACCACTTCAAGTATTTCAAAAAGACCTAAAGTGTCGTACAGATTATTCTTAATTAAAACCTTAAGTATCATCATGTTTAAGAGCCACGCTCTTGTCGGTCTAGCATTCTCTATTCTTGTCTATCAAAGGCCAATTCTTTGACTTCCTTATAAAACACGACGATCGCCTTCTCTTTAATTTGTTCCACTAGCTCTTCTTGGTATTCCCTTTTATCTTTTTCCTTCTAGCTCCCATTCTACGATGTGCAGTTGTCGTGTCTTATTAAATGTCCAATCATCTTGCCTCTTCTGTGCTCAATAACTCTTAGTATTTATCTCTTATCCCTTACTCTTACCACACCCCGGACACAAACAACCTTAAACAGACACAGACATTTTACTAAACTATGTTCGAGTCTAAACTATGGTGAGGTAAACCTAGCTCAGACGCTGGTGGGGAGCGGAGAGTTGCCGTTCTATACGTAGTCATCATCACCAGCCCATTAACGTCCCCACTGCTGGGGGCACGGGCCTTCCCTATGGATGGATAGGGAGATCGGGCCTTAAACCACCACGCGGGCCCAGTGCGGATTGGTGGTTATTAACGACTGCTAATGCAGCCGGGACCAACGGCTTAACGTGCCTTCCGAAGCAAGGAGGAGCTCGAGATGAAAACTTTTTTGTTTTTTTGTGGTCACCCATCCTATGACCGGCCTTTGCGAAAGTTGCTTAACTTCAACAATCGCAGACCGAGCGCGTTAACCGCTGCGCCACCGAGCTCCTCAGAAAACGTATCATCATGATATCGAATACTAACGTATCGAGTGGGCATAAATGCCATTCAATGCGCCGCACCCGAGTTGAGTTGGCTGAGTTAAATAAATAAATAAATATGTAGGATCTGTGTCAGGCATGTACGTGTGCTGGGCGGTGGGGCGCGGAGGCACGCTGGCGGCGGGCTGGGCGCGCGGCGGGCGCGTGGCGCTGCTCACCCGGCTGGCGCTATGGGCGCGGGTGGCGCTGCGAGCCGCGCTGGCGGCGCTGGCGCTGCTGGGGCTCGTGCCGCTCATGTTCGGCCTGCTGCTGGAGCTGGTACGTACAACGCGTCACGCGTGACGGGTTAAAACCTTAAGTAAAACGCGTACGCGCGCTGTCAATAACTTAGTTTTTTTTCCCTCTCAGACGACGCCCTGAGGTTCGCGCCCAACTGGGCACCCTCAGGCCTGTTGCCTTAAATGTTGTACCGGGTGAGAGCCTTCAGCGCTCCCCATTTGTCCGGCCAAGTAGTTAATGCCATCTGCGGCAAATCTACAATAAGTCACGTCAAAAAAAAGGCTTAGTTTTTATGTATGATTATTTTTGCTGTAGTATTGATAGTGTTGATAAAAGCTGTTGGTCTCCCAAATATGAAATAATATGAAATACTACCATAATATAATTTCAATTGTCTGTTTTACTACCCTCGTCATGTTCCGTGTTTATCGCGGTCTCGGCTTCCGTTTATCTTATCGGACAAATGCGCGTGACAACGTTTCATCGTGAATCGTTAACTCTTATTCTATAACACGCTAAGTTTATATACACGAGGTCTTAATATACAACAACATTCAAGCTCCTTATAAAAGTTATGTAAAATTATCCTTATTTTTTAATAAGGAGATGATCGGCAGTGATCGGATATTCGCGCGTTTAACTGCCTAAACCTCATAAAATGCTAAGAAAGTGTGGAAGCGGCTACTAAAAACAATTTATTTTGGTAATTAAAATTCGGAAACAATTCATGTAAAAAAGCAATACTGCCATTTGACATTTGTTAACATTGCGCACTTACTTTTATATGCGCAAATGTCAAGTTGCCATATTGATTTGTTAGATGAATTGCTTCGATGTGGCCTCTTTCACCCCCCCCTGAAATCATTGATTGACAATAGTGTTATCCGCTAGGGTACAATATAATGTACCCACTTTAGGACTCTGTCGTCGCAGTAACATATTTGACATTTAGTGAGACTTACAGATCAATTTGTCAAAAAAGTTAATGTGACATGGTACCAAAGTGTATACATGTTAATGCTCGTGACCGTACACAGTTGGATCGACCATTATAGACGGCGATACGGCTCATCACCTATCACGTTGGTTTAACAGAAAGGTCAATGAGGTATGAGTAGTTCATCTTGCGATGGATGTATTGCCTGTTTAAAACACTAATACAATCCTTCTTCGCCCCGCAGGTACTAGTAATCCCGCTACGAGTGCCCCTGGAACAGTCGCCAGTGCTATTCGTATGGCAGGACTGGGCATTAGGCGTGCTCTACACGAAGATCATGTGCGCTCTCACCATGATGGGCCCGGATTGGAGCATGCGACGCGCCATTGAGAAGGCTTACCGAGACGGAATACGGGAAATGGACCTCAAGTTAGTAATGAATTATGATGTTTATGAGTTTCTTGTGCCAGTTTTTAGCTGTAACACGTTTAGAAGTAGTGATAACCGATAAAAATTGAATCTTTGAGTTTCATTAAGCGATCTCTGATGATTTTACATGAAAACAAACATTGTCTGGTAGGGACTTGACAAACAAGCATATTTATCGGGGTGGGGTGGGTTGGGGGTTAAATAGGTCATATTGCTATTACTCTATTATATATTAATAAATAAATAAAGACGTCAAGTTCGGAATGTCAATGAATGTCATAAATAGCAATGTTTCTTTTTAGATGGAAATGATGTGGATGTTTCGATGTGGTTTGTTTTGTGCTTTTTAATCCTCCAGTATTATACCGGATACGTTTCGGCGAGTGTGCGATGTAATTACCATTGGAGATAGAGATAGTTTTAGTCCTGTCAAATTGAGTTGGTGGTGGTGATTGTGTTTTTAATGTTTGTTTTAAGTGTAACAATGAGTTTTTTGTATTGTATTGTTGGTGATTGCCCAAGCCATTGTCGCGCTTTACGAATGACTCGAGTGTTGTTATTCCTTTTTTTAATATTCGTTTGTTGTATTTCACAGCCTCCGTGGTCTAGTGGTGGCGTTAGGCTCACGATTTGGAGGTCCGGGTTCGATTCCCGATTGGGACATTGTCAAAATCACTTTGTGAGACTGTCCATTATTTGGTAAGGACTTTTCAGGCTTGAATCACCTGATTGTTCGAAAAAGTAAGATGATTCCGTGCTTCGGAGGGCACGTTAAGCCGTTGGTCCCGGCCATTATCCGTAAAGAAAAAACACCTCCACCAACCCGCATTGGAGCAGCGTGGTGGAGTATGCTCCATACCCCATCCGGTTGATTGAGGGGAGGCCTGTGCCCAGCAGTGGGACGTATATAGGCTGTTTATGTTATGTTGTTGTGTTTCATGAACAGGTTCATCCTGACGGAGGTGGCGGCGCCGCTGGTGTGCTGGCTGGGGCTGGCGCTGGCGGTGCCGTACGCGCTGGCGCACAGCGTGGCGCCGCTGCTGCTGCCGGCCGCCGCGCAGCGCAACCTGCTAGCGCGCCGCATCTACCCCGCGCTGCTGCTCGTGTGTGTGCTCACCGCGCTCACTGTCTTCCAGGTATGTTGCCGTATATATTGCACTCTATATATTGTCGACCCGCCCCGACGACCATATAATACGACTATTATGTGGGTTTGGAGTATATAATGTTCACCATACAAAATTACACCCCCTATTTCACCCCTTTGTAAGGGTTGCTTAGAGAAATAAATAAATACGTTTTAAAGAGAGTATTTTCTAGTAATTTGGAAACCCTAATTACATAACACCTCTTTTTACAACCCGAGGAGGTGAATTTCGCAAAATCCCGTCTTAGATTTAATAAATCTGTTAATATAACATTTTAAGATAGCATTTGCATAGATTTATATTTCTATTTCTCCTAAGCCACCAATTCGTTCGCAGATACGGCAGTTCAGAAAGTTGTACGAGCACATAAAGAACGATAAGTACCTAGTCGGACAACGATTGGTGAACTACGACCATCGGCGGCACAAGCAACAACAGAGCGTGACCTCTAACTAAACGGTACGGACATCACACGCGTGTGAGAGAGACGGCTATATTACTCCCAGTCTGACTGCGATAGGCCTACGTAGACGAATAGCGTTCGAGATGTCAAAATGGAATGTACGATTTCAAATTGTTCGAAATTCAATCGAAATGTTTTTCTTAGAATTGGTTGTTTTTGAACTTACGACGGGAATATACATGCCAGTTACCGGCTCTTTTAATACAAATGTAAACAGTACGCCCGATTGCAATCTACTTGAATTCGAGGTACAGGCGTACCATTTTTTTTTTAATGTATATACGTAAAAGTAGCTGGCAAGTGCAAGGAGCTGGCATGCAAGTGTACCAGCTGCAGGCGTGTGTATTCCCGCCTTTAAGGTGGCCTTACATGTGTCTGTAAATTGAATTTAAATCGATTAACACAGTCAATACATTTATAATAAACTTTTATTTATGTTAGCATAAGCAGTAATAAGTCGCCAGACGACCACACTGCAGTTTCTCGAGGTCAATGCCCGACTTCAACAACCCTGGTGTCAGGGTTACTATAAAAATTACCCGGGCACAAATCCTGCAAACCAAGTGATAACATTTGCAGACAGGTGTAGGGTCAGCGTCACATTGACATTATTGATTCGATATTTACAACCATGGTATAAGAAAACCAGCGGGCTTAGCACCGTAAGCACGCGACTCTTTCTCGCCGCGTCAGAGATCGTCTGTCTCTTTCTGTGCAGTACTGTGAGAGAGTGACGGGTGACGTATGTCGAGGCGAGAAAGAGTCGCGCGCTTAGGGTGCTAAGCCCGCTGGTATGCTCAATCCTTCCAAGCAAACATTCCAAGGACGTAAATTTTATTACTGAAAATTAACTGAATTACTGACTAATGTATTTAATTACTATTACTCGTCACATAAATAAAAATCATTAAAATTGTAAGTAAATCTTTTACTAAAAGTTCAAAAGTTTCCTTGCAAAGTAAATATAATAACATTGGTCGTGGGTAATTTATTTTTTTACGAAATGGCAACGCTAGGTCGGATGACGTCAGCTGGGTTAACCTTGAAATGTTAGCTGTCACTTTTGAGCATACCTGGTTTTCTTATACCATTACTATAACCATGTATGTACAGGCAACGAAAAATGGCGGCGGTAATCTAGTAGGCCTTGGTAGGTGTTTAGTGGAAAATAGGGTAGTTTCCAACTAGTCAAATCAGTTACTTTTTACTAAACGTCAAAACAAATTACTATAGAATTTGCATGAAAAAGCGACCTGTGACGTCATAGAAAAACGTGACACAAAGTCGCATTTTTTCACATTTTTCTTTATTAAAATTCATAAACAAGTTAAATTGAAAAAAGAAAAAGTTTTTTTTTTTCAGTTTTAGATCTGTCTTTATTTAGTGATCAGAATTTCGTATATTATCTTTGACCTAGGAAACTACCCAAGATGTTTCGTTGACTTAACTCGGCAACATTCTCTTTAAAACATGCATCTTCCTTTCCAGGCCATAAACTTTAAAAAAAATAGCATCTTCCTTCCCCAATTGATTTCCGCCATATTTGTAGCGAAAGTCAAGCCGTATTTAGCTATTACTGACAGTTGTTAAGTCTTATAACATATAATAGCATCACGCCTTTATATCCTTGAAGCGGTAGGCAGAGGTGTATACACCCACTCCTCACTACTAATGTGATAGGGGGAAGCCTATATCATTAACCGGGCACGAATCCTGGAAACCACGTGATATCAATTATATATGATCCAAAACATGAATTCAAACTCATAAAGTCTATTACTGTGGCTTAGAGCGCTCGCTGGTCAACACATAGTCATAGTTATAACTTAACGTAATAGTCTTATAACAATATACTTTACTTTTTTTTTCAATCACAAAGAACAACGAAGGATTTTTTGTAAGTCAATTGCCGAGTTAAGTCAAGAAAATAATTATTTATTTTGGTACTATTTGGTGGTAGAATAAACTAAACTGCAGTCGGAAGACGTACTAGAGTTACTTATAGTCTCTCACACGTCGAGAGTTATGTAGGATTATTCGTAAATGTTCCAAACGTCGTTTTCAATTCGAAACTTGACTAAAATTGTAACAATCATTGTGAAGTTAACACGACGCGAAATAAAGACCAAAAAGTTAATAAAATTGATCCTAACTAAAATGTTATTACTTAAAAGACATTGAAGTGAGAATTTCTGTAAAAAAAAAAACAAATAAATTGGTGTCCCAGAATTGATTATGTTCACATATAAGTAAAGTAAGTACAACACGTATTTGAGAGGTGCGTTCTAAATTATATTTATGAAATGCAACTAGCTTCAATCTTATTAGGAACCGTTTTTCGATATGCGAATGCGAATATTTTCCTTGATGATACCAGATACGCCACATCTTGATACTAAAGTCAGCATTTTTCACGATAAATAACGCAATTTCGGCGTTCTGTCGCGATATATTGCTGTTTTTATATGGGCTTAAACATGATTAGCTATTTCGAATATCTATTAGCTTCCGTACTAGGCTTCAATAATAGGTTACGCGCTAAAACGTATAATTCGCAGAATTGTACTTTAAAACCTACCTGAAATAAAATAAATTAGAACAATGAAAACGAACGATTGGTACGGATTTACTTGTGGCCAATTGTATATTCCAGTTTTAAATTTTTAACCTGATTTGTAACAACCACCTTACTACTAAAAAATAAAAATAAAAACAAGCGGTGAACGTGAATTACTTGACAGTTTTCGGACAAGTATTTTTATACCTCTTAAAATATTTTATTTTCTCGAAAAAGCTTTATGTAATAGTAAAAACATACTTTTCTTCAATTATTTGAAATTTTGCGCGAAAACTTTTGGTCACGTAACATTTTGCCCAGTGACGACACATTTAAATAAACAAAGAATCTGTTAAAATGTATAACTTGAAACCTGACCGATAGTTTTTGTTTATTTTGTGAAATGTGACGTTATTTTCTAAAAAATAAAAAAGCTATTGGATAATAATAATTATCGTTAAATGCTACAAGTACCATACCCGACATATTTCATATTTTATTGTTACAACTGTCATTTAGCCAATTGACAACTAAGCAAAGTTCAATCGAATTATTTGTTAAATTCAATTTTGGTTGATTATACACGTTCACAGCTTGTTTATTTTTTAATTGTAAAGTGGCTAGACTTTAGGAAGTTTGAGAGTACCTAATTAGATATTAATAAATGGAGTCAAAATTTATAATGATTATATATCGAAGTCTTCTACGTTGTATTTACAGCGCATCTACTTTAACTAGGCAAACACACATGTAGTGATCTCTGTATCTCTATCGGGTTGGGGCAGGGATGTGTTCTCGGGAATGTTCCCAAGGTGGGAACGTTCCTGTTGTAAAAACTCTTTAATATTAAGGAGACTGGCTGCTTTTTTCTTTCAGGGACTCTGATTGTATCTGCCCAATGGCTAAGTAATAAAGCTCTTAACATAAATTGTGCGTTTTTTAACTGTCGGGAACAGCAAATTACGGTATGACACAAATCATTAACAAGCCAATCCGATGTGTTATAATCAGCCTCTTCCCCAAAATAGTTTATGATTTTTTAAACGAAATTACGGCCACTTTCCTGTTTTTAATAACCTCCTAGTCGGGACAATCCATACAAAAGCGAGACAGACAACCCGAGCGCGCTCTTTTACTCTTTATCGGCTTTAGGCTAAAGTGAGAACTAGCGGGGAGTTTATTTTTTTTGCTTTACGCATTTTTTTTTATTTGGCGCATTTGGCAAGATCGCTATATAAGAAAACTTAATACACACATATTTTATATGAACAGTCATGAGCAATATAATGTACCCACTTTAGGACTATGTCGCACTAACATATTTGACATTTAGTGAGACTTACAGTTCAATTTGTCAAAAAGTTAATGTGACATGGTACCAAAGTGTATATACATATTAATGGTCGTGACCGGACATTCATGTTCTACCTACGGTAGTTAGTATATGAATGCAGTACATTTCACAATTATTATAACAAGTAAAAACGTTGACGGTTCATATAGTTTTGAGTATACTGTACATGTCACAAGTTAAAGTTTAATTTTCAATGATTTATTCTGAGACTTGGCAAATTGTTTGAGAGAATCAAAATAACACCGATACAAATCAATCGAGGTGTTTTAGCCCACTACATTTCAATTCTACTAAATGCATTTCCCGATAGTATTTTTACACCATCCGGTTATCTGAATGTTTACTTTTTTCTAGACTTCTAACAGTATACCCCGTTGTAGATTAGTGACTTCTTTAGTAGTTAAAATAATTAATTAATGATTTGATGTATTTTTTTACAATAATCACATATTTGTATTGTTCTTGCATAAATCTACGCTTAAATAGTGATAACAAATATTTTATTGAATTTCTTGCCGAAGTTTAGTTGGGGTCGTGGCTTACGCCCCCAGTAGTAAACGCGCCTGTGGTGGAGGCCCCCATTCTTTCCAAAAACATGCTTGAAATCAAATTCAAGTGACACAAAGGCGTCCACCACAGGGGTGTCAACCACTGGGGGCGTTCATCACTGAGGGCGTTCGCCACTAACCCGTTTAATTTACGATAGAAAATTACTATTGCACGTATTTCTTTCCTTACCTTTACGATTCTTGTTGCGAAGAAGGGAAACTGTAATTTCTTATCGAATTCGTAGTTTATTTTTTCCACTGGGATCGTGTTATTTTTACTTAACCTGCTGGCAGGTAACACCGAAAGAAAAAAAAAGAAAAAAAAACATTATATTGTACACAGCAATGAATATCTTTAAAAGATCGTTTGTCAATAATATTTTTATTAATTGGAATAGAAATCCCTTGAACAGTAAAGAAATGAGTCATAACCAACTCAGTAACTGATAGATTTAGATCAATCATCATGAGATCATCGTAGTAGTATAGATATTTTTTATATCATTAGATAAAGTATGATTTCGCTTAAAAGAAATGCTCCGTTAACTGAGTCGATTCACTGTTCTTTTTATCAATCATTCACGTCCTTCCTTTGATGAACTGTAATAATATAGAATCCACCGCTTTATGAGATAACATGTGACATACATAAATAGATATATTTTGTTTAATTCCTTAGTATTTATTGTTAAGTAGTTTTATAATCTATTTATTGTATACTGCTCAATCTTGTATTTCTTTTACAATCTGCTCGTTCTGTTATATTTGTACCTGAAAAGGTGTTTTATTGTACTCTTAGACTGTACTATTATTTTGTAAATTGTAAATGGACAGAGTAATGTTGGTAACTTGAGGCATTCAGCGGAGCGATCCGCGCGTGTAGATTAGCAGCAGAAGGTTATAAGCAATTTGTAAACAAATAAATTAATAAATGAAAAATAATTGGTGTTTTATTCGCCGAAATACTACCTAGGCACGGTATAATATTGGACTATATTATACTAGGATACTCTCACTCTCAGAGAAATACGTTTAAAACTCGCTATCACTCATCGCTTATGTGCTTAACGCTTTAAGCAATAAGACCGCCATTTGCCATGTACCTAGTTAAGAGTTGTAATTATTTATTTTTATTTTGGTGCAATAAAGTATATTTATATTGTGTAAACTCAGTTGCGAAGATAAATCTAAAAGAACCCACCTGAGACCCTAAAGAGAATATATTTATGTAAGACCCCACAAGACATAATCGTTACCATAGACTAAATCAATAGGTACTGCGTATAGAAGGAGCACTCTCCCGCACCAATACCACCTTGGAGCGAGTTTGCTTTACCTCACCCCCGATGGGAGCCATTTAAAGGTTAAAACACATCTGTTCAAAAAATTCAAAATTTAAATTCGTTTATTGCAAAAAATGTGGTACTTATATGGCAGTAAAAGTAGTAAAATGAATAAATGTTAGCACCTACCTCATCGCAGTTTCCTATAGGTCTATCCTTGTCTGTTATTCAGAACCGTCATTTTCTAGAACGACAAACACCGACTGTACGCGACAGACAGAATTGACGTTAAAGCGATAGCGGGCTCCAGCACGTTAAGGCACGCTATAGCATGATAGATGTGGTTTGAGTTTGACCCTAAACTGTTAAGGAGTAAGTGAGCACGCGCGGACTGCCTATCTCGCTCACACGTACGAGGTAAGGCAAATATACACGGCAAAAATAAGATTTTTGTTCAGTGTCCCGACTTTGCCGTTACATAACAATTTACACGCGCGGCATATAACCTACAATATGGGGGAAATTATTCGAGCGATGCTCTAATCAAGGTCTCCGGGATTCTTATTCGACGTATTGCGATGTTTCGTACGCGTCCTGAATTCGTAGCACGCACTACTCTGTACTTCAGGGGTGTCAGCACATGTTTGTAGGTGGCAATTACAAATACGATTATTTAGCCATGAAAAAATAATAGATTGGTTCAACAAAACAAAAATTTGATTTTAAACTTCAATAGAACCAACATTATGCCCTTCTAACAGAGAACCGTACAACATTCAAAATACATGTGTAATATTATAATCCCTACAAGTAACAACATTCTTGACATGCATATGCTAAGCCTACTTATACAGAGATAAGAAAATGACAGCCTACCTATAACTTAAAAAAACAATAACCCAACTAAAACAAAAACTAAACTAACTAACTAACTTAAAAATATAAAACTATTACTATTGGTGTTATTTTTAAATTAAAATAAAATTAGATAAGGTGTTTACAGGAATTAACACCATTACAACAGGAATTAGAAACTAGATGGTCAAACAAAAGTAACTCTGTACAGCGCCATCATTTTGGGGAACGTAATCTGAAAACGAACGTGTCTATTTTGAATGTTTTTCCGGGGATTTCACTAAGGCGACTATGTGTGGTTGTCTTCGTAGAGACGCCTCCAGACCCTTTATGCTCGCATTAAACCAGTCACGTCGGTTATAAATTCGCAGTCGCGATCGTTTGCTTTGTAATAAATGATTATCATACGCCATTCGCATTTGTTTATTATATTGGCATCACGACCCACTGAATTATGACGTCATTAAATAGGTATTTAAATAAACTTATAGCCGTGATTCCTAATGACGTGGGCAGAGCACAGGTGGGTAATTAAAAGGCAACTTCCAGTCATTTTGATACGAAGTCCTTACTATGAAATGATGTACCATGTATATACGCTGCCTTTAGTCTTAAATGATCGCAAGCCGCTAAGGAGCAGTTTCTTGTCGTTTCTTCTCCTCAGCCATAACACCTTGCGAAATGACGTAAATTCAAAAATGTTACATTGACCTTCAACAAGTTTATCCATGATAATTACGTTGAATAAGTAAATGATTCTGATTTCTGATTGAGCAAGAGAGAGCTCGCGAGTAGTGTTTCGCTCGCACTTACGTGTTAAAGGGCACAAGAAGAAGAAGAACATAGACAGTTTTTTTTTTCATTAAGAATGAGATTTTTGTACGGAGTGTCGGAGACATGGGGTCGCGCAGTTTACGTATGTTTGTAAAGTCTGTGCCTTAAGTAGTAATGTCGAACGAACAAATACTTAATCAGAAGACAACTTCAGCCACTCTTGATACGAAGTCCTAAGCAGCATATCGTCGCTGATGTCGCTAACTGACGAATCTGATTTGCACCTTTTGCTATTGCAAATTGTTTTAGCAAAATATTGTAGATACGTCACAGTTTGCAAAATCAGCCACGACATGACGAACCCCTGACGACCCCTATGATTTAGTCCTGCTACTTTTAACCCAAACCCGATTACGCCTACGATTCAGAGTATTTCAGAGAATGTCACTGAAGGTAACCGTCTACGGTTATTATCCACATTTCATATCTTTTTATAGGTGCGCCCAGCCGCCGACTTTATAAATATTTTTACGGTACCGGCGTAGAATATCCGTTATCGAAGTTCACCCACGCTAATCTGTCTAAATCGTGATACAGGTAGAGGTTTTTCACTTTCACTTTTACAGGTAAGATTTTTCCAATTAAGTAATTTAGATTACTAAATGTAATGTAATGTATGTATGTTATGTATGTGGTTAGCTACATACATGCTTATATAAATACATAGTTTATGGTACGCCTCACTGCTATACAACACAAAACATCGCGAGGAAACCCACATTCCCGAGAGATTTTTTCATTTATTAATTCATATTTATTTTTTTGGAAATCCAATGTCCTAGCCAAGTAAAGGACATACGAGTACAGTCTCATAAAGTCAAAGTCGAAGTAATGTTTAATTAATGAGTTTTGCATTAGCCAAATACCAAATTACAGGCCCCGACTGCTGGTTTGATTCTCGATCGGGTAAATTTCGAAGTTTCTTTTCCTAATCCATAGGGAAGCAGCGTGGGGAGTATCTTCCACGATGACTGGCTTCGGAGTTTTCCAGAACTCCAATTGATAAGGTAACTGTGCCTGTTAAGTACTTGTTGATTTTATTTACTTAGGTATGTGTTTTTCATCTCAATAAAACAAGGCAAAGGTATTTATTTCATCAAGCATTTGTTTTTATTGGAGGAAACAATTTGGCCAATGTTTTTCCACAATCAATTAACGTGTTTGATTTTGAAAGCGGAACATTTCCTTTATTTCCATTTATAGTCTTTCGTACAAATGCTTTGGTTTCAAAATACGACAACAAAACACTCAATAAAACAACAATTTCGGGTTTTGTAAAGGTCGTAGAAAATACCATTTGATATTACTTAACTCAGAATTTATTATGGTCAGAACTATCCCCCTCAGTATTCGTTACAATGACTGTGTATAGGCACACCCCGGACACTGTAATGTTTTAAAATTTAAAGATAGAAGAATGATGATGATGAAAAAGACGATGAGAAGAAGAATGGATGTATGAAGAAATAAAATGTGAGAAAATGGGTTTACTTAAATTTATTAATTACTAAGAAAACCAAAGTTACACAAATATATAAATAGGTATTTGGAACTTTTAAATCCTAAGGGTACATTCCAGGTATTCAAGGCCACTGGTCATTCGTTAAGCATTATTAAAAAATAAGAAAGGTATTATAAAAACCTCCCTAGCTCGTTTGCCCTCGGCGGCGGGAAGGAAGCCGAGCCGACCAGGAGCAGCTACCAATAAGCTGTAGCTGTAGCAGAACAGCTGTACAAAACACCCGTCATAGAACAGAACAGCCTTCGTAAAACAGCCGTCACAAAACAGACGTCTCAAAACAGCCACCCCAAAACACCTCCTGTGGACAAAACGCACAGGGGTAAATCAAACCTCTAGGGGCGGAGGCACAACCTAACCAACTCCCCAAAATCATATGAAAAGACTCACCTGTCGGAGGTCGAGAAGCCACGTATGCGGCCAACGTACGATGACGTCGATGCCACGACGCTGGGACAAAATGGCGGAGCAACGTGTCCACGCCACGGACACCAAAACCACACCTATTCGGAACAAATCGCACATTAGAATTCTGACCGCAAACACTAACACTCACGAGTCACGACAGATGACAGAAATGTATAACTTACTTACCAGAATAAAAATTTACGAAGATTTGGCGGCGCGTGCGACGGAGTTGCGGGCCACCGGTCACACGCTTATAAACCGCCTAAAAGAAAAACAATGACAACATATATCGACACTGATAATTACGATTAAAATGCTATAACGCATTATAAAGACAAATTCTCACCCGAAATTCACACTAAAAATCGAAGGTGTGGACACACCCGCTCGGCGGAGCGCTGTCTGGGGAATGCGGCAGCTCGCAGGCGCAGGACTATATAAATCGCCCAATTCTACGCCTACGTCACGGACAAAGCCAGTACAACCTCAATCGTCCGTTAGATGACACCGCCGTCGCACACTCAAAATGCAAGTTATTAACAAGTCCAAGGACAGGAGACAGACCGAAAATTCCCAAATATAATTTTGTATTAAATATTGACACCAACATTCTTCAGCAGCTACTTGACAAGGGACTCCAAGATATAGCCTTCCGCATAATATCGGCACACGCCATCTTCCGGTTACTGGTGGAAAGTCGTCGACTGCGGAGCCCAACGATAGCAAGTCGATGCTCACGGACCTTCCATCGAACAAGGCGAGATGGCGCTGTGTTCAATACTACACAAAAAAGC
The DNA here is from genome assembly GCF_024362695.1 of Pectinophora gossypiella. Lineage (NCBI taxonomy): Eukaryota > Metazoa > Arthropoda > Insecta > Lepidoptera > Gelechiidae > Pectinophora > Pectinophora gossypiella. Next base: position 11,223,787 of record NC_065417.1, read on the forward strand.
TATAAAACGGGTCCCCTGTAACTAATCCGGAGGCTGAAAGAAACGGCACTACAATACCTCCCCACCCAAAAGGATTTCCGAGTGAAAAAAAAAATAATTAAAAAAATAAAACAAACGAGGAAATCCCAGCTGGCCCTCCAGCTGATCCCTCAAACAAACCAAAACTCAAACCTCAACAAAAAATATTCAAGTTTAACTTGAAAGAGAAATAATTTTAAAAATTAAAAAAAACAGACACAAATGCTATTCAAGATAAAGTCGACGAAAAAAAACAATAATCCAAAAAAATAAAAAAAGTAAAACTATAGCAATGAAAATAAATAAAGGCAAAAAATGCCATTCAGTACAAACAGTAAAAAGAAAATCCTAGAAATACAAAGACAAACTTAAAAAGAATAGAAAAAAAATAAAGGCAAAAATGCCATTGCCGGCAGAGGCCGCACAACTTAAAAACTTGCCGAGACGGCACATAAACCACCTGTGCTCACCATGAGCACAACAACATCAGATAGCATCCAAGAAATTCTTCGCATCGATAGCGCGCACACGTGCATTAAAAACACGTAGATAAGCAAGTCGCAATGACTCATCCCAATAATAATACGTGTCCGTAGCAACAACTACGTCCACCAACGAACACTAACGGCTTCAAAAGCCATCAGTCACAACCACCACTCCCTCAACATCTTAAAATGGTGGGGAAGTGACCTCACCTTACAATTGGCGAGTGCTCGACCCCAACCATCAACAAACACTAATGACTTCAACAGCCATCAGTCACAACTACCACTCTCTCGACATCTCAAAATGGTGGAGAAGTGACCTCACCTTACAATTGGCGAGTGCTCGACCCCAACCATCAATAAACACTAATGACTCAACAGCCATCAGTCACAACTACCACTCCCTCAACATCTCAAAATGGTGGAGAAGTGACCTCACCTTACAATTGGCGAGTGCTCGACCCCAACCATCAATAAACACTAATGACTCAACAGCCATCAGTCCCAACTACCACTCCCTCAACATCTCAAAATGGTGGAGAAGTGACCTCACCTTACAATTGGCGAGTGCTCGACCCCAACCATCAATAAACACTAATGACTTCAACAGCCATCAGTCACAACTACCACTCCCTCAACATCCTAAAACGGCGGGGAAGTGACCTCACCTTACTATTGGTGAGTGCTCGACCCCAACCATCAACAAACCACACGATTAGGTACTAATCCCTACCTAACGCGAAACAAAAAAAATAATAAAAAAGATATAAAAAAAAAACGACCCAACTTGTTGATGGCGGCGCGGCGTGCCGCCGGTGTGGCCGCGCGTCCACCCGCAAGCTCGGGAATAAAGTTATAAAGAAGGAAAAAAATAAAAAAAAATAATAAAAATAACTGGATATGTCGACAGTGGCAGTGTGGGGAACCTAGGGAATACCCACACGTTCACCGTCAACAATATAATAGGCCACAATTCGCCAGTGGCGGCGCGGCGAGCCCCACAGCGGCCGCGCGTCCACCAGTAAATCGGCTCCTACAACAACTAACCTAAAAGACAACTAACCTAAATGATTCCCCAACGCTGCCGGTGTACCCACACCTTCAAAATGTGAAGATGTATAGTACAAGTGGTGGCCCTGTACCACGAAATACCTCGTAAATTATTTCATCTTTACGTAATAGATGAAATTTAATTGGACGTTCTTCCAATGCCATGATTAAAAAAAATGAATGACCAATGTACTTTAACAAAGATTTAACTAAGTACTAAGTTTTAAAGAAAAAATAATCAAAGAATATTTTCAGTAACTAAATACCTACTTGAAAAGTAAAAATAAATGCAAATAAACAAAATTCAAATGTAAAAAAAATAAAATAAGTTATTTGTAAAACTAACAATGTATAAATGTTGTTTATTTAACGAATTTAATCCAATTCAAAAGATTTACTTATTTGAATTTATCCAGTAATAGAATACAAAACTATTAAGCAAACAATAGCTCAACAATATAAGATTGTACCACGTAATACTAACGAGCGTATCAAAAAAAAAAAACAAAACCAGTTTATTTGCTATAAGCTCAAAAGGAATGCAAGATAGATAACAAGCATGTAGGTACTTATGTATAGCCGTGGTTATACAACCAAGAACTATAATTTTACGAGACAGCAAGTTAAATGTTTAATTGAAATTAGGCCGAAATGCTTTTATAAATTGTTGCATCATTTGAAAGAATTTACAAATTGTAAATAAACCTTGAGGGTATAAAACAAAAATTTAATTCTAAACTCACGCCAAGTTTCATAAAATTTTGAAGAAAAAAGCTGTATAGCAAAGCTAAGCAGTAAACTAGCAACAATAATAATTTTACTCAAGAATGTTAAAAATTTGAAGTTAAATTAAAAAAAAAACTTTTGTATATATGTATGTTGTTTTGTTTTATAAAAGCAAATTTGTGATAAAAACAAAAAAGTAAGCTCAAAATTTTAAGAAACAATTAAAGAAGTTTAATAATACGGAAAAATAGCTGCAACGCAGTATAATTTTTTTTAACAATGTGATGTTATAAAATGCTATACGAGTTCAAAGTCCAAACTTTAAAAGTATGCAAAGCAAAAGAAATAATATATAATGCAAATGTAAATTTAAAAACACAGTTATACAAAATAGTTTGTAGGTATTTGTAAATTAACTTGTTTCGTTTAAAGCACACATCAATATGAATACGATAAATCTTATTCACTAGGGGGTAAATGAAGAAACACCACCACCACACAATTTGTTCTTTTTACACGTTACAAAAAAAAATACACAACGAATGACCAGCCGATCCTCGAGCAAAAGACCGAAGACCGGGGGCGTACCCTGAACCTTTAGACCTCAGTAATCGGGCGCCATGTAATGTTTTAAAATTTAATGAAGAGATGATGATGAAGATGAAAAATGGATGTATGAAGAAATAAAATGTGAGAAAATGGGTTTACTTAAATTTATTAATTACTAAGAAAACCAAAGTTACACAAATATATAAATAGGTATTTGGAACTTTTAAATCCTAAGGGTACATTCCAGGTATTCAAGGCCACTGGTCATTCGTTAAGCATTATTAAAAAATAAGAAAGGTATTATAAAAACCTCCCTAGCTCGTTTGCCCTCGGCGGCGGGAAGGAAGCCGAGCCGACCAGGAGCAGCTACCAATAAGCTGTAGCTGTAGCAGAACAGCTGTACAAAACACCCGTCATAGAACAGAACAGCCTTCGTAAAACAGCCGTCACAAAACAGACGTCTCAAAACAGCCACCCCAAAACACCTCCTGTGGACAAAACGCACAGGGGTAAATCAAACCTCTAGGGGCGGAGGCACAACCTAACCAACTCCCCAAAATCATATGAAAAGACTCACCTGTCGGAGGTCGAGAAGCCACGTATGCGGCCAACGTACGATGACGTCGATGCCACGACGCTGGGACAAAATGGCGGAGCAACGTGTCCACGCCACGGACACCAAAACCACACCTATTCGGAACAAATCGCACATTAGAATTCTGACCGCAAACACTAACACTCACGAGTCACGACAGATGACAGAAATGTATAACTTACTTACCAGAATAAAAATTTACGAAGATTTGGCGGCGCGTGCGACGGAGTTGCGGGCCACCGGTCACACGCTTATAAACCGCCTAAAAGAAAAACAATGACAACATATATCGACACTGATAATTACGATTAAAATGCTATAACGCATTATAAAGACAAATTCTCACCCGAAATTCACACTAAAAATCGAAGGTGTGGACACACCCGCTCGGCGGAGCGCTGTCTGGGGAATGCGGCAGCTCGCAGGCGCAGGACTATATAAATCGCCCAATTCTACGCCTACGTCACGGACAAAGCCAGTACAACCTCAATCGTCCGTTAGATGACACCGCCGTCGCACACTCAAAATGCAAGTTATTAACAAGTCCAAGGACAGGAGACAGACCGAAAATTCCCAAATATAATTTTGTATTAAATATTGACACCAACATTCTTCAGCAGCTACTTGACAAGGGACTCCAAGATATAGCCTTCCGCATAATATCGGCACACGCCATCTTCCGGTTACTGGTGGAAAGTCGTCGACTGCGGAGCCCAACGATAGCAAGTCGATGCTCACGGACCTTCCATCGAACAAGGCGAGATGGCGCTGTGTTCAATACTACACAAAAAAGCTATAAAACGGGTCCCCTGTAACTAATCCGGAGGCTGAAAGAAACGGCACTACAACACTTCATATGATATGCCTCGTTTTACACGGACACTGTACATTGACGTTATCGTAAACGCGCATCTAAAGTAAGACCGAGGGGGTGAGGTAAATCTAGCTCAGCCGCTGGTGGGGAGCGGAGAGTTGCCGTTCTATGCATAGTATTATTCGTTATTCTATGGTATAGGTGAGGTAGGGACGTGAGTGTATGAGTGGATTAGAGACCCTCTGCTAATCCTTCATTTGGCGAAGGCCAGGGGTCTGCGTCAGACAGCCTCCCTAGCGTCCGGCAGCGTTTACACGACTTGCTTATTCAATTTATTTTGAGGTCAATTAACTTGTTCCTTACTAAACCTCCTTACTTCGTATCTCTTTTATATCACTTTACACCACTTGCTTATTCAATTTATTTTGAGGTCAATTAACTTGTTTCTTATTCAATTTGCTTCGTACCTCTTTTAGACTATTCCCAGATTGTATTTCTATTCCCAGAGTTGAAAAGTCGAAAAATACTCTAATGCAGTTCCGGGAAAACAATTATTATGAATTAATGAACAAAGTTACGTAAGTTAGATAAAATATGAAGCACTTATTGCCAAGTAGCTAGTCACACATCAGCCTATGGCTCTAGCGTATTAGCTTATTTAAACCGTGTAATGCCGTATTTTCTTTAGGTTGCGAGTTACTGGCAGAGGATCCGTTTTGTTTTTTTTTTATATAAGTAAGTAAGTATAGTAATACTACTTAGTATTTGATGATGTCCCCAAAAACAGCGCCATCTTGGTTTCATTAATATAAAGTTATGGCCCATCGATTCGCAACCATTGAGCTCTGTATCTGCTTTTATATAATACTTATTGTACTTTGCAACTTTCCAAGCAATAGTTGATAGATGGCGTGTGCCCGGTACTATATAAAAGGCTATTTCTAGGACTACCTGGTCAATGTTAGTTTGGATATTTAAATACCTATATTGGGAATTTTCGGACAGGGGACGCCGTTAAGGACAAAGGGAGCGCGCGCGGATTTTCAGTCTTTCTCTTTCGCCCCATTAGGCACGTACTTACTTAAGTCTCTTCTTCTATCGTGAGGATTGTGAGGAGGATTACTAACCCCATCAACCCTGGTGTCAGAGTTATTACTGAGCCGCCATAGGCCCCTGACATGACTCATGTGACGACTACGTACTTACATCAGTAAGTTATAACCGGGACCAATGGCTTAAAGGCATACAGATTACTTAAGTAAGGTAAGCAGATTATGTAATTTTTTCTACTCCTCTACTTTAATCTGGCATTTAAATAACCAAAAAGTCTAATATAAGTACATACATAATTAAACTCTTTGAAAAAGTGTACGCTCTATGGCCTATAAAAGCATTGTTTACAAAGTGTAACTGTACTATAATGTCGCCAAAAAAGCATTGTTGTTGTTTTTTTTTTTGACCTGGAAACTGGCACCTTTACTTTGTTTGGTGCCATAGATATACTATAAAAAAAAGTATACATTTGCCGCCATTTTCCCGCGCGTTGGAAAATAAATTGGACAAAATACCGATCTACATATCAACACTGCAGTAAAACCTACCAATGTACCCAATATTACCATATCACACAATACCATTCAAAATTTACATCTTCATTTTTATAAATAAAATTTTTCTTTGTATAATTTTTGTTTCATTTAAAATTACGTCGTCGTAGAAAAAGTATTGTATGCAACGTTGTATAACTAGGTCAAAAAATGCTCGTGGCGTCTCTTATTGCGATGTTCGCCAAGGCTCACATCGCAACTCACGCCACTCGCATTTTTTGACCCTTCTTATACAACTGTTGCATAAAATACTATAAACCTATTTATTGAAATAAATACTAAAAATATATAAGATTTTACGAGGTAGCCCACTTGGTAGAACGCTTGCCTCTCACTTTGAGGTCGCAGCTTCGAATCCAGCACAGGCCTACACCAATGATTATCGAATTTGTTTTCGAATTCATGTTTGAATCGTAAATTATCACGTGTTCAGCGGTGAAGGAAAACATCTTGAGGAAATCCACATTCCGTAGAAATGCATTTTCAGAGGTAAGTATGTGATCTAACCTGTATTGGGCTGGTTTTCCCTTCGCGGGTTGGAACGTCAGACAAGCAGTCGCTTCTGTAAAAAACCGGACCTGTCAAATCTTTAGGTTAGGTAAGCGGGCCCTGTGAAAAACGGGATAATGCTAGGGAGATGATGATATGATTTTACGAGGTTATTACTCGCTTACCGCGAATATATTGCACAGTATAACTCCATTAGTGTAAACGAGGCCTCTCAAATAACGGCCTCTTACAATTTCGGGGACGCTAAAAAGGATTTGCTGCAATTTTCTTTGTAAATAACCCAAGAGTGGCGTATTTATTTTTACATTGTTTGTTTTTGCATAATTAATATTTTTTGCTCAGGCAGGTACTTACTTAAGTAAGGCGATTGTCATTGTGAGGTCGTCATAGAGTGAAAGTGAGTGTGTAAGGTAAATCTAGCTTCAATTGGGGTGGGGCGGAGAGTGTCCGTTTATAGACCGTACGTAGTATTAGGTATTCCATATTAATAATATAACATACATACATACATAAACTCACGCCTATTTCCCACCGGGGTAAGCAGAGACTATAGAATTCCATTTGCTTCGATCCTGAAACACTTCTTTTGCTTCCTCCACATTCATCAATCGCTTCATACACGCACGCCGGTTCAGAGTAGATCGTATTAAACCTTTTCTAAGGACATCTCCAATTTGGTCATCGTAAGTCCTTCTCGGTCTTCCTCTGCCAGCCCTACCATTAACTTTCGCTTTATATACCGCTTTTGCAATTCTATTATCCTTCACCCGCTCTATATATCTATCCGATTAATAATATAAAATATAAAATTACACGCGGATGGAATTGCAAGCGGTATGCTAGCTTAGACTAGGTTGTCATTCAATTAAGTTTATATAGGATAATCTACGAAATCAATAAGACACTCGACTTCATATACTTAGCTGTGATAAAGTAGTTTACAGCGGGGCTCCGACCTATTTAGTATGAAAAGTGTCGATGTGAAAGCCTCTCAGTTTGGTCCATTAGAGACGACGGGTGGCCGGCGTTCTCTCATACCACCATGTCTTATTCAAAAATTTGGATAAACATAATATGGGATTACTTTCAGAAGGTAAACATTGTACTTATAGTTTTATCATACCGATTTATTCACTTCCACTATTACAATTGACAGTAGTGAGTTATAATGTCCCGTTTTTTAAAGAACGTCCAGGGCCCTGTGCCGAGGTTTTTCTTGCAGCTTCTTTTCCCCGGCTATACAGGTTGTGAGAAGCTGCAGTAGTTTTAGGCGGATGAGACGTTCGTTATGTAAAAATTGACGATTCAAAGTGTAACTATGTTACCTACTGAATAAAGATATTTTTGAATTTGAATTTGGATAATGTGTTCATGCAAATAAACGATCTATCTATCTATCTAGTAAAAAGGTTATTTCACCCAGGCACAATTACATCTTCCACCCATATTATTCTGATCAAAATAAAGAGAAGCAATGGTAGCAAAATAATTCTATACATGATGTGATCCAAACATCAAGCAACAATTATTTTTGTATATGCTCCTGCCATTATATTGTACGTATTTTTGAATATACTTACTGCGATTGTTGAAGTTAAGCAACTTTCGCAAAAGTCGGTCATAGGAAGGGTGACCACAAAAAAAAAGTTTTCATCTCGAGCTCCTCCGTGCTTCGAAAAGCACGTTAAGCCGTTGGTCCCGGCTGCATTAGCAGTCGTTAATAACCATCAATCCGCACTGGGCCCGCGTGATGGTTTAAGGCCCGTTCTCCCTATCCATCCATAAGGAAGGCCCGTGCCCCAGTAGTGGGGACGTTAATGGGCTGATGATGATGATGATGTACCCGAGTAATGAGAAAATAGGTATCACTTTAAAGGTATACAGCGCCATCTTTATTATTATTGGAGAAAATAGCCTGGAAAGTGCCTCATTAACAAAAATTGTCTTCGTGATATAGTCCGACTGATCTTCTTCTTCTATAGTGAGAACATCAACCCTGGTCTCAGGGTTAGTATTTAGCCGCCTAAGTCCCTGACATGACTCATCTAACGACTACTAACTTACATCAGTAAGAGTAACCGGGACCAACGGCTTAACGTGGCATCCGAAGCACGGATCATCTTACTTACGGACATTCAGGTGATCAGCCTGTAAAGTCCTAATCAAACTAGGGATCACAAAGTGATCACATGTCCCCACCGGGATTTGAACCCAGGACCTCCGGATTGTGAGCCCAACGCTCAAACCGATGGACCACAGAGGCCGTAGTCCCATTGATACATGAATAGTATGGTAACACGTCAAGCGCCCTACAGCGCGGATTGTGGGATACAACCAAGAAGATTTCATAAACCTTTTTAATGTAAATACCACACTATATTGGAGCCATGTATTAGATTAGTTGAATCCTGTCTAAGGACGAAGGATGGAGGGTATAAGCTGGACTGAAATGGTTTCAAATGAAAAAGTTCTGGAAATAGTTGAAGAAAAGAGAACCATATTGAAGACTGTAGAGAACCGGAGAGGAAATATGATTGGCCACCTGATACGACACGATTCATTTATAACAAACATTATAGAAGGAAAAATTGAAGGGGAGAGAGGAAGGGGTAGACCTAGGAGAACATTTATGAAACAAATAAAAGAGAAGTTGCAGGTCGTGTCGTATCGGGAGGTGAAGGTTTTGGCGGGAAAAAGAGAGGAATGGCGATTACTTCACCGGAGAGAGAGAGAGAGAGAATCCTGTCTGGTTGTCAGTACTAAGTTGTACATGCGAGTACACTTTTGTGTTGTTGATGTACTTACCTAACAAAATGAAGTAGGTACCAACAAGATGTAGTTCCAGTAGATATGGCCCTACAGACAAATCGAGAATAGGGTCGTGTACTAGGTTCAAGATAAATTATGAAATTCTGATTACTAAATAAAGACACATCTAAAACTAACGAAAAACATTTTCTTTTTTCTATTAAACTTATTTATGAATTTTAATCAAGAAAAACGTAATAATAAGTCCGACATTTTGTCACGTTTTTCTATGACGTCACAGAGTGCTTTTTCATACAAATTCCATAGTAATTTCGTGTTTTGACGTTTAGTAAAAAGTAACTGATTTGACTAGTTGGAAACTAGCCTATTATATATACAGACATGTTAAGTACTTAATATTTTTACATACATAAACTCAAGCCCGTAATGCGTAAGGGGGTTAGCAGAGCCACAATGAGGGAATTCAGGCTACATTCCCAACAATAATATAGATGTCGCTGTACGGTTACGAGCATTAATATGTATACACTTTGGTACCATGTCACATTAACTTTATTGACAAATTGAACTGTAAGTCTCACTAAATGTCAAATATGTTAGTGCGACAGAGTCCTAAAGTGGGTAAGTACATTATATTGCTCATGACTGTAAGTGTACAGAGTTGCTATCGTTTAGCCTTCGAATTCCATGGATAACAGACATAAATAAACTGCCTATATACGTCCCACTGCTGGGCACAGGCCTCCCCTCAATCAACCGGAGGGGGTATGGAGCATACTCCACCACGCTGCTCCACTGCGGGTTGGTGGAGGTGTTTTTACGGCTAATAGCCGGGACCAACGGCTTAACGTGCCCTCCGAAGCACGGAATCATCTTACTTTTTCAGACAATCAGGTGATTCAAGCCTGAAAAGTCCTTACCAAACAAAGGACAGTCTCACAAAGTGATTTCGACAATGCCCCCATCGGGAATCGAACCCGGACCTCCAGATCGTGAGCCTAACGCTCTAACCACTAGACCACGGAGGCTGTCAGACATATGATAACAGACATATGCATGTTATATCGTTGTTTTTGGGTATAAATGTAGACCCTTGTTGTTATACCCGGGCATAACACATCTACCACCCATTATTTTTTACATTATGGATATGATGAACCTAATTAAAACACATAATAACGGGTTCTTACCGCGTTTAAATGGGGATATGAGACTCCCGGTTATTATGTGTTTTAATTATGATAATAACCGCGTAAACTTAAAACAATGTATGATGAACCTTATGGTGACAAAGGACCATCGCCCACAACATTAGTCCATAATGTAAGAAAAGACACAATGGTGCTAATTCAAGTGGACATCATCTAATTTTAAGTTATATCTGTCATTTTCTTCCCACCGGGGTATGTTGGGCCAAAGGGCAGAATGTCCAAGGGGTCAAAATGCCAAGGAAATAATGTCCTTTTGTTAAAATGCCCAGTGGTCTTAACATCCAGGTGACTAAAAACCAAATTGTTAAAAAGACAAACTGATATTAAGTCCATTTGTCAAAATATCCTATTGTTAAAATGCCCAGTTGTCATAACATCCATGTGTCAAAACAACAATTGTTAAAATGTCAATTTGTCATTATGTCCAGTTATCAAAACACCCAATAGATAATATGCGCAGCTGTTATAATGTTGAATATCAAAACACCCAATAGCCGAAACGTCTAGTTGTTATAATGTCCAGTTACTGGAACCACAAATCAATTGTTAATTACCCTCCATCTATGCAATTTCTTAGAGCCTTATTTTGACATTTTTGCATATTAACAAAGAGAGGAAAGAGAGGAACGGGTCATCGACAGGCATAAAGAATACGGAACCCTCTAAAAATTTTACATTGACCAATAACCCGACAGAATTAAGTTAACAGCACACGTCAAACGGTTTGCATACCAGCGAATACCTGTTTGATTCATCTGGGTCATTTTAAAATTAACAGTTGTTAATCATCCGTCGCTTTCCTTTTCGGCGGATAAGAAAATTATAGATATAAATTAAAATATAATTAGATGGTGTCTGCAGGAATCGAGGCCAATGCCTCTGTCGGATTTAATATTTTTAATTTAGACATGATATTCTGGTCTCGATAACACTTTATACATTCAGGCACTAAAAGGTTTTTGCTAAAGGTGTTTATAGATTCACTCGCTTGTGAAGAGGTCTTTGAACCCTGCCATTGCCTATTAAAATGTTTATCGTCGCTACAGGAGGTATTAGGGCGTAAGTTTAAGTACTTACATGTAAGAAGATTCAGAATTTCTTTAATGGCAGTTTGAATAACTTGATAGGATATAATTGTAGATGATAACAACCTCGGTGGGCTAGTGGTTAGAGCGTTCGGTTCACGATCTGGAGGTCCGGGTTAGATTCCCGATGGGAACATTGTGGAAATCACTTTGTGAGACTGTCCTTTGTTTGGTAAGGATATTGCAGGCTTGAATCAACTGTGAGGAAACCCGCATTCCCGAGAAATGCATTTTCAGAGGTATGTGACCTAACCTGTATTGGGCTCAAGGTCAGACAGGCTGTCGCTTCTGTAAAAAACAGGTCTTATCATATCTTCAGGTTAGGTAAGTGGATTTTGTGCAAAACGGAAGAATGCTAGGGAGATGATGATAGATTTACATACTTTTCCATAAACAAACTCGCCAAAGGATGAATAGAAACGAATTCGTTACAGGATAATTTGCAGGCAGTCTTGATATTAGCATGCTTATTAAGAAACGGACTCCGTGGTTATAAGTACCTATTATGAAGAAAATAGGGAAAATAACTATATTATGTTTTAAACTTATAGTAACACTGGTGCTGATTCATGATGATGTCTATCATCTAATTTTAAGTTATAAGTGACATTTTCTTATCCGCTGAAAAATAAAGGGAAGGGAATTAAGTTGACAGCACATGAGATGCCTATTTTATTCGCCCGGATTATTCATTCATTTTAAAATGAATAGTTTATCTCTTCGGTGGATAAGAAAATAACAGGTATAACTGAAAATAAATAAAATTAGAATGTGTCTGCAGAAATCGGGGCCACTTTCTTTCTAATTTTAAACTTTATCAATTCAAAGATGTTTGAGGAATCAAGGAAGTTTTCACCATTCCGCTTCTATAGTAACAGTTATGTACGTATACAATTAATTTAGTGAATTCTGAACTGTCTGCGAACCTTTATTCGTCAGTTACGAAATTGAGTTCCCCTTTCTGAATGTAAATGCGGTGAACTTTGTGAAATTACTCTACGGCGGTGTAAAATGACGGTTAAGGCGAGCTGTGCCCTGGGCGATTGATTGGGTATTCAAATTTAATTGGGCATCTAAATAGCCCGGTTGACCGGGAATTAAAAAACTCTCGGCATGTCATGGGAGCAAGCTACAGAGGCTGTAAAAGATAGCGAGGAGTGGAAATCTGTTATTCCAGATCTGGTGTCAGGGTTACTATTGAGCAGCCAAAGGCCCCTGACATGGCTCATGTAACGACTACTTACTTACTTCAGTAAGTAGTAACTGAGACCAACGGCTTAACGTGCCTTCCGAAGCACGGATCATCTTACTTTCGGACAATTAGGTGATCAGCCTGTAATGTCCTAACCAAACTTGGGACCACAAAGTAATTTTTGTAATATGTCCGCACCGGGAATCGAACCCAGGACCGCCGGATCGTGATGGCAACGCTCTACCCGACCACGGAGATCGTTAGGTAGAGTAGCATGATAGAATACTCCATACTTCTTCCATTGATGCTCTCTCGTGTGGGTTGTGAGATCATCCAACTTCATCAAGCCCAGGCTTGATGACCATGACACTAGTCCTGATTGACGAGGATAGGTCTACACAGCAGTAGGATGATATGGTCTGATGCACGCAGACTGAATCCTTAATTTTAGTTTGACATTTCTAAAACCAGACTTTTTTTTATTTAACTGCCCGCCGTCGTCTGTTTGTCCAAGTCGTTATAATCTAGGAGTCTACAAGGCTAGAGTGAATAGGCATTGGCTGGGTAAGCGTGATTCACCCTACCACCCGTCACCACATCGTCATTTACCATCAGGGTTAAAAAGCAATGTTGCAATTTGACATTTGCGCATATAAATGCACACAAATGTCAAATAGCAATATTGTTTTTTTAGATGAATTGCTTCGATGTGGCAATTTTAACCCCCCCAGGTGAGATTGTGGGCAAACGCGAGCCTACATTATTTAAAAATAATAATTGTTTGTCTATTACAATCCAAACCTACTACTGTACTAATGATACAGCCTGGATCATCATCATCATCAGCCCATTAACGTCCCCACTGCTGGGGCACGGGCCTTCCCTATGGATGGATAGGGAGATCGGGCCTTAAACCATCACGCGGGCCCAGTGCGGATTGATGGTTATTAACGACTGCTAATGCAGCCGGGACCAACGGCTTAACGTGCCTTCCGAAGCACGGAGGAGCTCGAGATGAAATCTTTTTTTTTGTGGTCACCCATCCTATGACCGGCCTTTGCGAAAGTTGCTTTACTTCAACAATCGCAGACCGAGCGCGTTTACCGCTGCGCCACCGAGCTCCTCAACAGCCTGGATACTCCATACAAAAATGTCGTTCTTACCCTGCGCGCGCTCCTTTACTCCTCAATAGTTGAAATGGGGGGGGGGGGGAATGAAGGTCGATTCAAGCTGGTATTGGTGCGGGGCGAAGAGTGTCCCTTCTATATGTAGGTAGTTAGTATTATTGTTCATTTTATACTAAAAGTAAAATATTTATTTTATTTATTTAAACAATGATACCTTTGTGAATTCACTCCGAGCACAGAGAAATATGTCCACTTCATTATTAATTACGTTAATAGTTCTGCACTAAATACAAAGCACTACGCAAACTTTACCATGTAATAGAAATAAAATAGTTTTAAATAGCTACCGCGGTTTACCATATTTCTCTGTCGTCGCGTCAGTCAGACCATAGCCCGCTTTATAAAGGAACCCCACAGCGTCGGATTGTGAAGTTTTAAATTGAAATGTCCCGATATAAAACATTTTTAATGTTTTCATTCTATTACTCTACTTAAAAGACAAGCTCTGTTGAAAGTGCACTTAGACTCTTCAGAAACTGTCAAGTTCATAAAAAAGACATTGGGGTAGTCAGTGGTACATTCGCCGATCTTTTAACTGAATTTAAAAAATAACTACCGAATTGAGAACCTCCTTTTTAAGTCGGTTAAAAAGGGTGCTCTTCACTTTCTATGAGAAACACGTCTAGTCTGAGTATTATCAGATTATTACAGTTCACTTAAGCACATTCAAAAAAACTCATTTTACACAGACACTACACATTCATCATCATCCCATTAACGTCCCCACTGCTGGGGCACGGGCCTTCCCTATGGATGGACAGGGAGATTGGGCCTTAAACCATCGCGCGGGCCCAGTGCGGATTGATGGTTATTAACGACTGCTAATGCAGCTGGGACCAACGGCTTAACGTGCCTTCCGAAGCACGGAGGAGCTCGAGATGAAATCTTTTTTTTTGTGGTCACCCATCCTATGACCGGCCTTTGCGAAAGTTGCTTAACTTCAATAATCGCAGACCGAGCGCGTTTACCGCTGCGCCACCGAGCTCTATACGTAGTATTATTCTGTATTCTATGATAATACCACCTGGGGCTCACTTCTAAAGCCGTATTAAAGACGCACTAGAGGGTTTTAAATTAAAACCTTGAGACTACAACCTCTCTTACAAGACGAGACGGTAAAATACTAACTTAAGTAGACTTTAGCTTAGTTTATTCCAGCATTTAAATCTTCTTTTGTTCATTATAAACAGACGTAGAATAAACGGTAGAGGAGTTACAGAGTTGTTTTGTTGTGTTGGCTATTTCAGTTGTTAGAAAGTAAAATATATATGGTTGTATTAAAAGGTTTTTAAATAATTTCTTTTTAATAATATTTGTTCGTAACCAAAGCTTGATTGATGCATACTAGTAGGATTTTGTTAGCGGATTCTTTCAATTTCCGATGCTCATTTACTTCTCCAACTTTATTCATTACCTTTGAGTCAAATATATGTCTAAGCCCAATCAAACATTTATGAAAAACCTTTTATTTCAATTTAGAATAATATTCGTTCGTGCTCGTGATGAACTTTGTTGGAGGATTCTTTAAAATTCCGTTCCCGATTCACTTGTTCCACTAACTTAATTACCTTTGTAACAAACATTTTCTAATGTAGCACTTTCCGATCCTACATGAAATAAAACAATCAAAGCGCGTAGGTTTTGTTCGTGACCACAAACAGGAATGGCTCCAACATGTTGGTGGAAATAATGAAACAAACCGCAGTACAAATTGCTGGCGATTATAAAAAAAAAGTTTTGATTTCGGTTCTCTGTCGGGCATAATAGGTATGAATATTTGATTGAAATATAAGCGCTCAAACCACGTAAGCGCTGTTTTATAAAATCACATTCTAATATGATTTTTCTTCATGTCGTAAAAACCGACAGCGGTGTTCTTTCACATATGATGGATCATTATAAGAGCAATGGGCTGATCACCATACGGAACAAGTCTTTGGGCTTTCCATTAACAACACTTACTCTGCTGGCTTTTGATAACTTGATATGCATAGATGTGGGCAGGGGAAACGCTAGAAAAGTGTTGGCAAATTGTGTGAAGAAGGATAATTATGTGTGTGAAAGGTGTGAGTACTGAGACGATGACTGACAAAGATGTACATACATACATAGATACATACATAAACTCACGCCCATTTCCCACCGGGATAAGCAGAGACTATAGAATTCCATTTTCTTCGATCCTGACACACCTCTCTTGCTTCCTCCACATTCATCAATCGCTTCATACACGCACGCCGCACAAAAATGTATGGAAGAAGAATACATCTTGTGCCGACCCTTTGAGTGGGATAAGGGCTGGAGGGTGACTTTGAAAAGGGCAGAGGCTGATACGTGAGAATGTATGTGTTGGGGATAGTCGGATGCAGCCAAGAGCTCTTCAATGAAGCACTCTTATTATAATTTTTAAATACAAAGTTTATAGCGAAATAAATAGAAAATGTATTACATAAACTGCCTATATACGTCCCACTGCTGGGCACAGGCCTCCCCTCAATCAACCGGAGGGGGTATTTATAGAAAATGTATTACAGAAACGTATTGTATGTCGATACAGAGGTCGAATGTGAAGGGTAAATACAGAACGAATTATTTTCAAAATTGACAGCTGTTTTGCGGAGATCGATGTGAAGTGAGGCGCAAGAGTCGTCGGAGGCCCGGAACGTGCTGCGGCGCGATCTTCGCTTAACTTCATGCTTTATCCGTTGGTTCATTAGCGAGCCGATAGATGGCGCTCAAACAGTATGTTTCATAAAGTAAATAAAATTCTTTAGCTGTTTACCTCATCGGATTCCAAGTTGACTGATCAAAGGTTCCGCCGCCTACTCGTATGGCTTTGGGATTCAAGTGAACTTATTAGCTGTTGACGTAACCATATTACTCGATGTTTGCTTCTGAGAGAAATTTAATCATTTAGGTACTTACTTCTAACTCTCGGAATGTTTTCTCGAGTTTGGAGTAACTGGAACAACATGTTTGTACGTAATTGTATTAGCAGGTAGGTAGCACGCAGGTGGGGTAGGTGGCAGGTTGTATTGTAGTAAGAAATGTGAGAAAATGCATGTTACTTGTACAGGATGGCCCAAAGGTTCACTTATATGGAGCAGTTTTTATAAATACCTACTTTCAGGGTTCATGCCAACCACGTGTTTATTATTCTTCGGCAAAGTTTTAACAACTGCAACAATTTTGGACAAATTCTCATTTCGACTTTCAATAACGTTTTTTATCTTTGATTTGGCTGTTTTTATTTTTACAGCTAGTGGTCTACATCCTTAGGAATAGATGTGAAGTAAAATAAAATAATTATTAAGAAAGAGATAGCGACAAAGTAGTAATTTCTGAAAGTACAAAATCTTGAAAATGGTACAAAATGGGTCATATCTCCTAAACCGTAAATAATCGCTGAATATACGTTTCTAGTAGCCAATGATCCCTCTATCTAATCTAATTTTTCATTTTGAACAAGAACCTCTGGGCCACCCTGTATAAATGCATGATCTGGTAATTGTACCTAGTACTCTCCATTTGTTCAGCCAATCAGAGAATGTCGCATTTTTTATGTAAGTAGGTGGTTTTTGTAGTGTAATCCACAATGCATCCATCGTACCACGACAAATAAGATGACAATAATTGCCCCTAAAAATAAATATGAAAAATGGGTGTTAATATTTTTATAAATATTTATAGATGTAACTATAAATAATTTATTCATAACTTTAAAAGGTTTAATTAAGTTACGCATTCTGAGTTGCGCGCACTACACAATACGTGGCGTAGTAGTCGTAGCAGCGTAGCATGTTCGTAGCACTTCGCATGAGAATGACGCCGCTATTTTGTGCATTTTTTATTTTGGGCATATTACGTAAGTACGTCAAAATATTATCTTAACCGTGTGTAGCGCGCACTATTGTAACATCATTTTATACATCAATGAGCGCACATTACGTAATGTCACCAAAGGAGATACCCACTTCATGATATACCTAGCTCCTGGGGATTTAAAAAGTTACATTGCTATTTGACATTTGTTCACATGTCAAAGTGTATACAAAATTTTATGGCAAACAGCAATGTTGCTTTCAAAAATGTTAAATGTAGTCTTTTTAAATCCCCAGAGAAGTAGTATTACACAAAGAAAAAATAAGATACATAAACTAGTATTAAGGATATTTTTTTGACTTTTAAATAGTGCTTAGAAAAACTCACAAAGAGAAAATGAAATTGAAAAAAAATGACTTGAACGGGACTTGAACCCGTAGCTCTTATCAATCTCTTATTGTGAGTTTTCTAAGCATTATAAAAACAGAAAAACCTAGTAAATACTAGTTTTAAAAACTACCCTGCAATTCAGCGATAGATCTAGATCCAGCTGGAAGTTTGAACCATCCGGAGCGTCAGTGTATCTGGGTTAAGAGGCTGCGAGGCGGCGATCAAAGCGACGATACTGTCCGTCGGATGGCAACTCTTTGCAATTTCATCCCTTACAACGTACTTATAGTTCTGAGGCCTCTGCGGCCTTTGAGGGCTTCATCCAAAATAATGAGCTCTGCCTTGGATCTGCCTGGGAACTGTAAATTAGTACTGCATTTTTTTAATAAGACAAATACGCCTCAAATATACTAGAATACCTTGGTAGAGTATGGTCCAAACCGACGAATGAAAGGAAGTCCGTGGTTTGAAAGTTTTGAATAGAATAAGGTTGAAAACAAGATTAATTATGTCATAATAAAATTGAACCTAACCTAAATATGAAGCTGTTTGTTTATGTGATAATCATAATTTTATATTATAAGCCATAGCTTATTTTACAATACATTATAAAACTTTTTAAAGCACATAAAAGAAACATATTACATAAACAAAAGGCGTATTTACTAAGGTACGAGGGGAGGTCAAACAGTTCGCGGAATGAGGGGGAAGGGGGTCGAAATTAACACGAAACTATTTTTCCTTTTCAATATATTCTCCCTTAACCTTAACACATTTTCCGGATCTATCAAATAATTTGTTTATTCCATCATAAAAAAAAGATTTCTCTTTGCTGTCAAAATAGGCCGAAATTGCAGACTTGACTTCTTCATCATCGCCAAATTTTCGTCCACGCAGTTCCTTTTTCATTTTTGGGAACAAATAATAATCGCTGGGGGCCAAGTCTGGACTGTAAGGCGGGTGGTTTAATTTTTCGAACCCGCATCGGTGAATGGCAGCCGTCGCAACATGGCACGTGTGGACGGGTGCGTTGTCGTGCAAAAGGAGCACACCTCTTGACAGCTTTCCTCTTCTTTTTTCCTTGATAGCCTCTTTCAATCTATCCAGTAAAGAAGCGTAGTAATGTCCCGTTATAGTCACACCACGATCTTTATAATCAATCAGCAAAATACCTTCTGTATCCCAAAAAATAGTGGCCATGATCTTTCCGGCCGATTGTGACACCTTAAACTTCTTTGGAGGAGGTGTGCCTTTTTTATGCCACTGCATCGACTCTTGCTTCGACTCAGGTTCATAGTGGTGAACCCAGGTTTCATCTCCAGTAACAATCCGGGCCATAACTTCTTCCTTATTCTCTCCACAGAGCTCTAAAAACTGGCGAGAACACTCGACACGCTCGCTTTTTTGAAGTGGCGTGAGCATTCTTGGAACCCATCTTGCGCTGACCTTAGTCATCCCAAGATGTTGATGTAGGATATTTAAAATACTTGTTTCGGATACACCGACCATTGCTGCAAGCTGCTTCTTCTTCAAGCGGGTATCTTCTAATACAAGTTTCTCTACTTTTTCGATGATTTCCGGTGTGGTGGCCTCAATGGGCCGTCCGGAGCGGGGGTCATCTTCAATCGACTCTCTTCCTTGCTTGAAAAGACTATGCCACTTGTAAACCATGGTTTTACCAGGGGCAGAGTCCGCGTAAACTGCTAACAGCTCTTGAAAAATCGTCTGAGCGGATTTTCCTTGCTTGGTGAGGAACTTAATGACGGCGCGGTGTTCAATTTTCTCCATATTCGCTGAGTTCTTTCCGATTCACTTGTTTGCTGGTCGATAGTTCAAACGTTAATGACCCAATTTGCTTCAAACTTGGTACATATACTGTTAATGAGGTGTGCAACTAGCGGCTACCTGTACGAGCAAACCAACCCCCTCCAACCCCTTCATTCCGCGAACTTTTTGACCTCCCCTCGTAGCAATTTCAATCAGGCATTCTATTGTTTTTTATTCAATAGGTATTTTACAACATTATACGTATATTATTTTATTTTTACTGTTTCTAACTAAAAATTCCAGGCACTATGATTCGTAAATAAAACAAAGAATAACCGTAAAACTAGTTAATTAATAGTGAAGATAATTTTCCTTCCCTATTATCACAATACCAATTAGTACCACAGTACAATATTGTATCGCATTCTTGTCAAAAATTCCGACATAAAATGTTTCAAATCCCAAAATAAAAGCGGTTACTTTCTGCCATAAAACTTGTCGGCACAGAATGAAAACATTCCGTTCAGATTCGTTCAGAGCAGGTACACCTGCAAAGTTACACCTTCGACGATAGAACCTATAGACTCCTAACAGACGAATGGGTTCTGTCAACACATCTGACAAATATGTCAGATATTACTGTCAAAGGTGTGTCTAGGGTAATGTCTAGGGTGTCTGAAAGAGTTACTAATATTAGTAAGAGTAAGAGAAAAGAGGAGATATTGAGAGTTATTGAGGACAGAAGAGGCAAGATGATTGGACACTTAATAAGAGACGACGAATTTATTAAAAACATCCTAGAAGGGAAGCTACAAGGAATGAGAGGAAGGGGAAGACCAAGAAGAGCTTACATGGAACAGATTAAAGAGAACGTCGTGTCTTATAGGAAAGTGAATGATTTAGCTTTTGATAGACAAGAATGAAAAATGCTACACTGACAAGAGCGTGGCTCTTAAATTAGTGATGATTACTGTCAAAACATCTGATAAATAGGTCAGATATTAGATGCCTCCCAAAGAACCGTGGCAACTCAGTTGGAACAACTCTTTACTCTCACTGTAAGGTTGCAGGTTCGAATCCATGACGGATTTAACCAATGATACTATTTGTTTACAATGTTTGGTTTATAGTGGTTATCATGTGCTTAGTAGTCAAGGAAAACCTTGTGAGGATACCCACGTCCAATTACGAGACATGAGTTTCGAATGCATGTGATGTAACCTCTAATGCGCTGGCTTTCCTATCGTGGTTTGGAAGATCAGACAGGCAGTGGTTTCTGTAAAAGACCGGAAGTCGGAAGTCGGTCAAGTCTTTCGTGCCTCACCCAGCAGGGTCCATATAATACCAGCGTCGTGGTTCACGCCGCGACTTGTGCCGAGTGAGGTCCTTTTATCTCAGGACATCCACCGCCACCTTATGATCATTCTGATGAACATCCTCCTATGCTTTTTATAATTGTTTTTTTTTTTGTGAAAATTTTTAAGTGATGGTATTGTCTTGTTTTTGTGTGACCCTTCAGGTTAGGTAACAGAAGCCTGCAAAAACGGAATACCGCTAGGTAATGATTAGATGCCCCTCGAAAACATTCGACCAACCGCGAGTGCTTTCGTGACCTTTCTATACTTTTAGAAATCTCGGCTCGAGCTTTAAACCACTGAATGTGACTTTATGAGTAAGAATTAATGACTAAATCTTAGATAATTCATATCACGTTGTTTCCAGGATTTGTGTCCGGTTAATGGCAATAGACTCGCCCCTATTACATGGGACTCAAACAAAGCTGGCAAGGAGTGGGTGTATATAGTACACACCTCAGCTTACCCCTTTGGGCCACAGGCGTGATGTTATGTTATGTATTAAATCTACTCTGTTGGATGGTCGATGTGAAACGCCTTTATACTCTTTATTTACGACAGCCACGTAAAAGCCTCATAAAGTTATATTAATAAAAGTTGTGTACAAAAAAGTGATTTACTCGAGCTGATTCCCGAAATATACGAAGGGTGATATAACAGAGAAACAGTCAAAATACGTGTATTTAGAATCAGTAGGACTCCGCTCTGACGATACAATTATGTCATTTTGTCGATTGTTGCTAATAAAATATGTGAACTTGAATAAGTCATGTTACTCTGTCAAAATACGAACAAAATCACGTGCCACGCATGTTAGGGACAAAATTTATTTAATCTATCGATAATTTTATCACGTTGCGCATGTTAGCTCTGCTGCCAGGTCTGCATGACAACCGCGCCGCGCGCGGCGCGATTTATATTCAGGACCAATAAACGATACGAATGATATCTACGTAGATGGTGCGGTTGTCATGCAGACTCTGCAGAACGCATTTGAAACCTTGAAATAACTAGAAGACCAAAAACCACACGTGACATTCGATAGATGGCGCGCAAATGTTGAGTCATACGCCCAAGATCATTCGCTTCGTAGAAGTATATCGACTTATACAACTTCTTTAAAAGTTGTACAAAATGTGTGTAAAATATATGTATATGTCGCAGTCGGATTGTATAATCCGCTGTATTACATTACGGCTAGCTGTTTTCAAAAACAGGGCCGTTTTGTAATACGGCGGTTCAACGATTAGCCGTATTGTCATTGCGATATGTTCTCCAATAAAGCGGTCCAAGTTTAGCCGCATTGTACTACTACTTAAGGGTGACCATAATTACTAAATAAAACAATGTTCAAAGTGAAAATCAATTTTGATAATGATAAACAGCTTTTTATATAGTAATACAATCCGACTGCGACATATATTTAAGTAAATATAATTCGTTGTAAAGTTCGGTGAAGGAATATTTGATTTTTATGGAGAACTATAATTATCTGTGAAGTACGTACTGACAGCTTCGTTTTGTCATTTTATACTTTGAAAAGTGTAATAATATCGCGCTCTGAGAAATTATAGACGGGAGTCCGTTACCAAGCACACATGTTCCCCTTTCGAAATATATGAACGATCGGTTCATGTATTTTTTGTTACTAATAAATACATGGTTTGAAAGTCACTTTTTATGTAAACAGTACCTAACCTTTAGGTTACTTTTAAGTAATTAGATACTAATAGTAACTAATGATTTTAATTTTATTTTTTTCGTTTTACTTAGTAATATCTTTATAAAGCAAAGTAGTAATTAAGTTTTATTTTCTTGAATCCTCGCTCTATGTTATAATTTTAATTAAGGCCCAGTTCTAATTCGGCCATTGTTTGTTTTTGAGGGACTTTTTTAATTTCTTCGCTTTCGCCCTCGACAGTCAATAAAGGTAAAAAATGGTTTCGAAACAGTAACTCAAAGCGGTAAACGAAGTGAAAAATTCTTTCAAAGTGCTTTACAATAATGATCTTTATAATCTCTTTAAACAATGTTTAAAATGTGTTCATTGTTTATTTCAAACGCCTATATTAACTTGTTTCGTAAAGTAATAAAAAAGGAGAGGTAAGTAAGTAAGTACTTAATTAATTTTGTTTATTAAATTACTCCATTAATTCCATGAAACCCTTATTATTTTCTTACGAATTTTAAATTACGATTGTAATAATAATTATATTTTAGCTCTATGAAACCGGTGAACTTTTTTTGTGATTCAAAAATGACGCAACGAAAATCGTACCGCGGGGGGCGGGTTTCAAAATCATACCGTTATAACTGGAATTTATTGCTGTGCTATAAAGGTATAAAACTGATTTCAGTGTGGACTATTCACTGAAACAGAAATTCCCACCTCCGGAAAGCTTTCAGTAGCGCTCGTGGTCGGGTTGGATACATATATCACAATCAGCAGGTAGGTACTTAGTAATCCCAGGGTGCAGCATTAACTTTTTGCAACATAATGCTTCTAACATAGATGCTCATTACGGCTACAATGGATTAGAGCATTCCTTTGGCTTCATAAAGGATTATTTGTTGTAATTTGTTCTTGCGTGCAACGGATATCCTAGTTTGTGCATTATTATCCAGAACCTAACATAAGCTCACGACTATATCACAAATGGGGTGCCATCGCAAAATGAACTAAGTACTTACGCACTTTACTAAGATTTTTCTTTTTTTTTTTGGTTATGGCAATGGAGTACGATCATTCTGCCAGTGTCGAAGTGATCAGAAAACAAACTGAAAATAATTGACAAGTTGAATAATTTTAAACTGTAGGTAGAGAGCTAAACCTCGAGTTAACCAGCAACAAGACAAATTCTTTCGTTTTCTTGTTGGATTATAATCCTTAATCAATAAATGTCACTTTGTGTCAGCTTTAAATCTAGTGTTGATACGGCGTGTGGCGTCTTTTTGTATATATACATTATTTTCTTTCAATACACATATACCTACGAAGTTGTCCTACAATAGGCTAGTTTACAACTACATACAAGTACATATAAGTAGGTAAAAAAAAAAAACAAAAAAAAAAGTTTACAACTAGTCAAATCAGTTACTTTTTACAAAACGTCAAAAATCGAATTTACTATGGAATTTGTATGAAAAACTACACAGTGACGTCATAGAAAAACGTGATAAAATGTTGAACTTCTTTTTACGTCTGTCTTGATTAAAACCCATAAATAAGTTAAATAGAAAAAAGAAATGTTTTTGTTGTTTTTATTTAGTATTCAGAATTTCATAATTTATCTTAAACCTAGTACACGACCCAATTATAGGCAATCCGTACTATACTAAACTAAGAGTTATTAGTAGGTATACGAGTATAAGTTGGCATTCCAACCCTCAACCCGCAGATTACATCCAACCCGCGCCATAAATATTTCGCAGCGGCTCTCGCTATTAATTTGAACGAACGGCGCAACAGATAGCTGTTGCTCGCTGCATTTGGGCCGTGGGGTTGCCAGCGTTTGGTATTGTTGTTGGAAAAATTGGGGGAGATTGTGACGCTTTGCTGTTGTCGAAAGTGATAAACCGCGCAACGCAGAGATTTCCAGACACAATAATTAAATAATAGGGTTTGGATTTTAAAAGAACACTCGGTCTCACGAGTTTATGGTTCTGGTTTCTATGCAATAAAAAATGTTCTTTTCGTTAGAATAATAATGAAATAGGAAATAAATGAAAATGTATTGGAGAATAAAACTAAGCTGTGTCATAAAATAAGATACACATGTGACCCATGTTATTTCCAAATAACGACATTTTAAGCACAAACATACTGTTTTTCCGATAAAAGCAGGTTGCTCGAAAACTGGAAGAAACAAACGAAAGCGAATAAGTCGTAAAGATAAGATTCTGCGGCGCAACTTTACTGCCTACAAATATAAAAGTCGAGTCAATATCATAAATATTTTTAGCGTTGGGTAACTTGATTTAGTGCTGGTATCCCTGGCGGCTCGTAGGCAGTGTCTACGAAGTTGGCGGCTACGACAGTCGCCCGTAGCGTTTGCTACGATTGTGCTACGCGGAAACGGCTACGAAACATTTTTTCTCATTTTTTGTTTTCAAGAAGCTAGTGTTAGTGAGTGGTTGAGTTGAGCGGCTGATACATTTTTTAAATTGTGCAGTGAGGTGAACTGAACTACCCGTGATTTAAAATTGTAGTTTTCACTTACGTAAACCGGTAAAGTAAAGTAAACTAGTAGTAATAATGTGTAAATAATTCAAAACTCCTTTTAAAACACCATAAGTCTTTCTTATATAATGAACCGTCTAGATATTATTCCTTAACAATTCAAAACGACTAATGAAAAGTTAATTTATTCAGTTACCTGCATACTTCATTATTACAATTAACATTGTAAATGTTATAAATTCAAGATATTAAACGGTTAAGTACTACAATTTCACCTTTTTTCCCTCGAAGGCAAATTAAGATTCAGTTTTAAAATTGAGGTTACAATAAAATAGGTCAGAGAGAGATATTGTCTGAGTAAAATATGCATAGAGCTGAGACAAGGGAGTGAAGTACTGCTCAGTACTTACCGTCTGTCGTTGAATTTTGGAGATGAAATTGTAACACAATCTTTGTACTGTCGTACGCGTACTTCGGTACATGAATCGAATGGAGAGATAAATAAATCACTAAGTACATAGTATAAAACAAAGTCGCTTATTCTGTCTCTATATCCCTATGTACGCTTAAATCTATAAAACCACGCAACGGATTTTGATGCGGTTTTTCTTAATAGATACAGTGATTCAAGAGGAAGGTTTATATGTATAATAATATCCATTAAATAGTGGAGAAATATTGTTATTTTTGAGGTTTTTAATGTGATGTCTTAAATAATTTCATTTTTTCTAGCATTGCACCCGAGCGAAGCCGGGGCGGGTCGCTAGTATAAATATATATGAATATGAAAGTATATTTCATGTGAACGGACCAAAAGATATCTATAACATAAACTGTACATTCAGTCATAGATATATAAACTCACGCTTGTTTCCTATCGGGGTAAACAGACACTATCAATTTGCTTCGATCCTGTCACACTTCTCTTGCAACATGAACTGTCTATATTAATACTAACTCTGTATAACACACATATTTGCAAAATACTGAAACTAAATTAGGCAAAAGGGGTTTATCGCAATTTGTTCCAAACAACCTACCTGTCTATACATAGTTAGATAATTCTTCTGAGCGATAATGAAATACGATAATGGCTTCTAATTTTATTTGTTATACCCGTCATTTTCTTATACAACGAAAAGGGAAGTGCGGGAAAAACTGTTCATTTAAAAATTAA
This sequence comes from Pectinophora gossypiella, assembly GCF_024362695.1. NCBI lineage: Eukaryota > Metazoa > Arthropoda > Insecta > Lepidoptera > Gelechiidae > Pectinophora > Pectinophora gossypiella. The sequence goes on from NC_065417.1 coordinate 11,250,276, forward strand.
TTAATAACCCGGGCAAATTATATAGGCATCTCGCTGTTATGCAACCCATTTCACCGCCCAACTGGGCACCCTCAGGCCTGTTGTCTTAAACGTTGTACCGGGTGAGAGCCTTCAGCGTTCCCCATTTGTCCGGCCAAGTAGTTGATGCCATCTGCGGTAAATCTACAATAAGTCACGTCAAAACAAAAACCCATTTCACGTGTGTCAACTTAATTCTGTCGAGTTATTGGCCAATGTAAAATTTTAGGAGGGATTTTTTAAAATTCCGCTAAAATTGACGTATGTTTCTTAAATTTTATGCTTGTCGATTACCCGTCCGTTTCCTTATAATGAATGATAAGATATAAGAAAATGACAGGTATAACTTAAAATAAAATTAGGTAGTGTGTACTGGAATCAGCACCACTACACAGCTATACATAATATTTAGTAATCTGTGGTTATACGAGTTTATTTAGAGACTCCTGATTTAGCAAAGAGTTCGTTTCATAATAGGTCACTTTGGGAATTTGGCGATTAGAAAGTTTAATCACTGCACTTAAATGCGGGAAAGGATTGTTTTTTTTTAATTTTTGACGTGGCTTCATTGTAAGTTTGTCTCAGATGGCATTATGTTTTTGGCTGGAGTTCGGAAAAGAGCAATATCATAGATAAAAGTAAAGCTACAGATAGATATACCACTAGATATCATGCTTATTTAGTGGCTCGCTAATTGTATACTTTAATCAATCAAACAATAATTCTTACGAGTAGGTATTGAACAAAAACATAAACTCAAGACATGCACAGACGAATAAAATAGGCACAATAGGTGACCTTATTGCTAAACAACAATTTCTGCCAGGCAACCTTAATATGGTATGGTATGGCACACAAATGCCCAGTTATGAGAAATCCAATAAATTGATCGTGTAGTCTGACATTATTATAATGACATCTGTCGAACTGACGACTTTTATTCAGAAAAAATATAACAATTTTAAATTTAGAATACGTTGACTTTAAACCGGTTGTCAAATATAAAAATTATTTATTAAATAAAAATACATAAACAAGTACATTCCATCCAACTACAATTGTAACAACACACATATTATTAAAAACAAAACATAAAAAAGGAATAAAAAGCTATAAATAAAAAATGTCCTCCAGCTCACCACATCGAGGCAAAGTCAGAATACTGGCCACGTTGCCCCTCTGCACCGCCAAACTGACTCTTTGGGCAAAATAACTGCCTGCTCTAGGGTCGGAAGTTACCTCGATGAGGCGAGCTGAAATTGTCTTTAAAAACGGACGTGCTTCTGGACCCCATGGGCCCAACGTTTCTACAGCAAAACCGGTTGTTGATGTCTTCTGAATTTAAAATTGTCTTTGAAGCGTTTAAATAACAAAAAAGAATCAAATTTCGCCAAAAACAAAGAGAGAAACAGCCAGTGATCAGATAAAATCCTGTGCACACTGTAGCATACAAAGTTGTCTATAAATCAGGATGAAGTATGATCCGTCTCACATTTGCCTCAGAATTTTTGGAAGATTTTATTCATAAATCCCGCTAGAAGGATCCGCTTGCCTTTTCACGGTATTACGACCGGGTTCCTCCGAACCGAACGTGGAATATAAGTCGGTATGTTTTGTATCTACATCTATAGGCAACTTTGTCATTTAGATATCTTAAGGTGCTTTTTTCGACACAAGAAATAAAATCAACCTACCATTTTTAAAATAGTTACATTCAACCAGCCATTCAGGCTGGTCATCCACCTCACAATCCACACGAAAAAAATGATAAAGAAAAAAATATTTTTTAAGATTTAGAAAAGCTGGATCTAATTATTTATAGTTATCAATAGACTAGTCTAGACTGGTCTGGGTCTGGGTGGGGTAGTTTTGTTTTATTGATTTGTAATAAATTAAAAAAAGAGTGACTACTTGTAAATTACACACACGTATTATGTTTAATTTACCTAAGTTTTATTTTAAGACAATATAGTGTAAATCAAATTGTACTGGTTGCGTTGGAAGAGCGAGGCATTCCCATCTCAAGTGTCATCTGACTACTTTTAGGGAAGCCCCTGTGACTTGTTTGTTATAGATTTACAGAAAAAAAAACCCATTTTAAAATTTTTTTTATGCTTTATTTGCTTGCACTAGTGAGTTATTAATGTACTGTAAGGGCAGTTTGCATTAATACAGTTGACTCGACGTTTGATACGGTTCACCACCCATCGCGTTGGTCTAATAGAAACCTCGGTGAGGTGTGGGTACTTAGATCATCTTGTGATGGATGTACCTCTGACTAACCCAATTGGGATATAGTTGTAGGCTTATTCTATGTTATGTTGGACTATCTTTTATCTGTAATAATCTGTAAGTAATAAATCTGCAATTGGGCTGGTTTTCCCAACGGATTGGAAGGTCAAATTCGCAGTTGCTTCTGAAAAAACCACAGGTCCGGTTTTTAGTAATAATTTCAGGTCAGGTGGCCCTTTGAAAATGAGACGAAAACTTTAGTACAGGTCGCCCCTTAGTGCAGTCAAGCGTGTACGAGGCATGCCACGTCTCTGAGAGTTTTACAACTAACTTGCTCGCTCTTGAGATAATGGGTAGGCCCCAGTCGCGAAAGTTTTCTAGCCGCTAAAGGCCCTTATTGTGCATAGAAACTAGAGCACAATAACGACATGGGACATGGGACTGAAACATAGCGAGGAGTGGGTGCTATTATACCTCTGCTTACCTCTGTTGTTATGTTATGTTAAACTGGAGCATTTAGTTGTACAGTTGGTCTAGTGTTAGCTCGAATGTTTTGGAACATAACATAACATGAGCTCACGACTAAATTCCTAATTTTGGTAGTCAGAAGTACATCTATCGCATGATGATCTGAGTATCCACGCCTCACCGGGAATTCTGTTAGACCGTGATAGCTTACGAGCCGTTTCGCCATCTATACATTGGCAAGCCAACTAAAATCGACATCGATAATCGTTTGAGAAGCCACAAAAAGGCTACTTGATAACCTAGTCAAATGGGATACTTTTTACGAAACGTCAAAACGAAAGTTTTCTTTGGATTTTATATGGAAATACTGTCCTGTGACGTCATCAACAAAAGCGGTGAAACGTTATACTCATTGTTACTTAATTCATAAATAAATTTCGAAAATAAATAGGTACTTCTTCTTCTGTCGTGTGGGTTGTGACGTGGAATACCAACCCCATCAACCCTGGCGTCAGGGTTATTACTGAGCCGCCATAGGCCCCTGACATGACTCATGTAACGACTACGTACTTACATCAGTAAGTAGTAACCGGGACCAACGGCTTAACGTGCCTTCCGAAGCACGGATCATCTTAATCTCGGAGAACAAGTGATCAGCCTGTATTGTCCTAACCAAACTGAGAATCACAAAGTGATTTTTGTGATTTGTCCCTATAATTGTTCTCAAAATCCATCCTCATCATCGGTATTCATCCTCTATGATTGTCTATGTATATATATATATATATATATATATATCTATCTATCTATCTATCTATCTACCTACCTATCTATCTATTTATCTTTTCTATATATATATATATATATATAGAAAAGATAATAAAATAAATCTCTCTTCCGTTCTAACAGCTAAAACACGTTGTTTTATTTCATAATAAAATTAATTATTTATAACAGTCCCCACCGGGATTCGAACCCGGGACCTCCGAATCGTGCTCAACCATTGGATCACGGAAGCAGGTACTTAATTGTTATAACTATGCTGTCTTGTGACACATATCTTTAGTAGGTTAGGCAAGTGGACCCTGTAAAAACGGGAAAACGCGAGGGGTATGATGATGTATTATAGTTAAGGTAAATACGTATATAGCAGGAATTAGTGGAAACAGTAATCTTGTAAGAGTAAAAGCTTTTCGGGATCTTGCCTGCTAAGCCCCCAACGAGAGTCATTAGGGACGCGCAGTGTATCTTACATTATTCCATAGCTACTTACTCATGCGACATATACATAATATATAAAGTAATTCCCAAAGAGCCTTCTTAAAGTCATAGTGAGGCGGACACAGCTTACGCGCATAATCGCTTTCGGGGTCGGCAGAGACGCGAGTTACTAAAAGACTACTTTCATGTATGGGCAGTTTATCGAGCTACAATGACTACTAACACACAAACATTCTAAATATCTGTGAGAATGTATATGTTTTTATTACTCATTATAACGTAATAAATAGGTGCCCACACCTATTTACAGGTGCGGGTCTTCTTCTTCTATCGTGTGGATTGTGAGGTGAATTACCAATCCCATCAACCCTGGTGTCTGGGATCATGTCAGCGGCCTATGGCGGCTCAGTAATAGGTACGGGTGGAAGACTAAAATTCATGTTCTTTTTAAATATATTTTATATAGTTTTGCGATGGAAAATTACACTTGATAATAACTCAGAATGATGAGCTGAATCATCCCTATCAGTATTCGTTACGATGTCACTTACACCCCATACAAGTACACTCAGGTAGCCATACAAGTCCAGTCATGAGCAATATGATGTACCCACTTTAGGGACTCTGTCGCACTAACATTTTTGACATTTAGTGAGACTTACAGTTCAATTTGTCAAAAAAGTTAATGTGACATGGTACCAAAGTGTATACATATTAATGCTCGTGACTGTACGAACAAGTACGTATGGGTGTTAGTGACAGGGGTGTTTTAAAGATACGCCAGGTCATGAGTGAGTATGAAATTGCTGTTTAGCAATAAGGCCGCCTATTGTGCTTATGTTTTATTCGTATGTTTATGTCCTTTATATATGTTGTTGTGCAATAAAGTATTATTGATTGATTGATTGATTGAGTACTCTAATGCGGTGCGCATGCGTGAAGTCTTTGATGAGAGTGGAGGAAGCGAAGGTGGTGTGTCAGGATCGTAGTATGTGAAAGTCCGTGGCCTCTATCTACCCCAATGGGAAATAGGCGTGGTTAAAATATATAAAATAGGCACCTTATGTATATATGTATGTTCTTACAAGATAATATAGATATGTTTCATGAGATCACTACTAGGTCACAGGTTGTTTATGTTTAGACATTTAGGAGTCGTCGTCGCCGGACACGGCTTGGCTGATGATGATGTTTATAAAAGTATAACATAAACAGCCTATACGCCCCACTGCTCGACACAGGCCTCTCCTCAATCAACCGGAGGGGATATGGAGCATACTCCACCACGCTGCTCTACTGCGGGTTGGTGAAGGTGTTTTTACGGCTAATAGTCGGGACCAACGGCTTAACGTGCCCTCCGAAGCACGGAATCATCTTACTTTTTCGGACAATCAGGTGATTCAAGCCTGAAAAGTCCTTACCAAACAAAGGACAGTCTCACAAAGTGATTTCGACCATGTCCCCATCGGGAATCGAACCCGGACCTTCAGATCGTGGCCTGACACTCTAACCACTAGACCACGGAGGCTGTTTATAAAAGTATAATGAATACTTACTTACTTTGTTTGTACGACACAATGCTGAACACAAACAACTTTGGCGCCCAATAACAAGGGTAATATTATGCTATGAATGTTTTATTGCGATTGTGATGGAAACAACCGCCTCAGTAATAGCTCGCTGTTTTATTAAGCAACACCGGTACGTCAATAAAACCGGAATGCGCATGGAAGCGTGGGCAATTTAGGTTTCATAATAAAACTAGCCAGCTGCCTTCCCTACGCTACAGGGTATAACGTAGAGCCCTTGTCCAGGGATACGGACAAGGGCTCTACGTTATACACGAACTGACTACTACGGCCAGTCTTTTACTGTGCAAGCTGTGCGTTTATGGAACTCCTTACCTGCTTCCATCAGAGTCGCTAACTCTCTTCAGAGCTTTGCGAGCTCATTTTGAATCCTTATGTGGATATTCTTAAGATACTACTTTTATGTATGATGTATTTTATTTATTTCAATACTTGTTTTGTATGTGTGTGTGTATAGTCTATTATTTATTATTATAGTTTTCTTAGATTATGGTTACTTATATTTTTAGTATATATGGATTATATTACATTGAGTATTTATTAATATAGTATGTACGTATAGTATTAAGTATTTATTATGTTAACTTTAGTTTTACTTTTAGGTATTTATTTTTTGTTGCACCATCCCGCATCCAAGTTTGTGAATGTTTATTTCCTTTTGGTGGTTGCCTGGAAGAAATTGCTCTAGAGCAATAAGGCCGCCCAAATGGTACTGTATTCATGTGTTATGTCTGATTGTTTAAATGTAGTTCTGTGCAATAAAGTATATTTGATTTGATTTGATTTGGATACGGGTGAAGACCACTGTTTGGGGCTGCGGTTGTTCGTATTTAAAGACGGTGTTGAATATATTGTTCGGCTCCTGGTGTATGGGGACTGTAGGTGTAGTAGATGATGAGAGGTCGAGGGTTCTACTTCCAAGTGCAAAACACCAGATTGTTCCTTGTCACTATGTAATTAAGTTTTGGTAATCGTTAAAATACACTTTCGCGGGAGGCGTCGGCCATCCAATTCCGTAAAATATTGCCATGCAAAAAATATTAAGTAATTACTTGTGTTGCCAGCAACATATATTATGTTGGAGGCGATGGTTGCTCCGGTAAATAAAACCCTTCGAGATGTTTCTAAATGGACTATATTTGTTTAACTAGGAAATATTTACATAAGATAACATGCCTCGTCTTTCTGTTATCTGAGTTTAAATATATAATACAAAAGTCACGCCCCGTTGGCATGCTTATGTATGTATGAAAGAGATTTATGTAGCGTCTGTAAGTGGCAGAGTAGTGCACTTATGTACATCTGTCTACCCCAATTGGTATATAGTCGTGAGCTTATGTTGGTAGATAACAATAGCATAAAGAAAACAAGCGAAACCGCGCACAATCCACCTCAAGCATTCATCAAATTATAAAAATCAATAATCCGTAATTAACTTATGGACTCTTCAATAATTACACTGGAAACTGTAATTACAGGAGTGTAATTTTATTACCGCTACGTCAATAAAATGGCTTCTTTTGTTCTGCGCCACTTTTTACCCGACGGCGTAGCAATAAGAAGGGCTATTGGATTACATATTCCAATTTCCAATAACGTAAGCTCACGACTACATTTGTATTGCTCGTCTATTGCGTTTGAAAACCGTGTCTGTGCATTTTGACAGCGAAGGTTTTGACTGACGAACAAAGATACTAAGAATAACTGCTAGAATTGTAAATATTTTTGTGTGCGAACTGTCAAAAAATGCATCAATTCAGTCAATAAGTTATTATAGTTGGGTAGTATCCTAAAATAAAAATAAATTATGAAATTCTGATTACTAAATAAACTTATGAAAACATTTTATTTTCCTATTTAACTTATGAATTTTAATCCAGAAAAACGTAATAAAAGCCCGTCATTTAATCACGTTTTCCTATAAATAATAAAATAAATCTTTTTTTAAATTATATTTTATTTTGTCTTCACAAATTAATTATAAATTATTTTGTCTTCATAAAGGTAACACAAATTATGTAAACTTAACTAGGGTAATGATACGTACTTACAGACTATAGTGCCTTTGTGAGAGACTGGTGTCGATACTAGGTGTGACCCTGTGTGACAGATCACCAGGCTCCCAACCTCTTACGGGACTCCTAATTTATAACCTTAGAACTATAGGAAAGTGAAGCCAAAACAAAAACATAAAATATCAACATTGAGTGGTACACAAAAGAAGTATGTAAAATAAACGTAAAGATTCTGTGTGCGTTTGAGTGCGTGTGTGTGTGAATGTGTGCGCGCGTAAATGTGTGACGTCACAGTGTGCTTTTTCATAAAAAAAAAACTGTATACTCTGTAGTAGTTTCGTGGTTTAATATTTACTAAAAAGCAACTGATTTGACTAGTTGGAAACCAGCCTATTCAGTGCTTGTTTTCTTAGTGTCCCTTGGCAATCATAGCACTTCCGAATTCAAATGAGTGCATTTCCATGTTATTATCGTCTATTAGAATTTGAATGTAGAACTAAATACTTTTTTTTGTTTTGTTTCGATTCCCGCGTGAATATCAGGTGAGGTGAGAACAACGTGAATATGTTACTTTCTCGCCCACGATACTTCCAGATATATTTTTGGCTGGTACGCTAAAGGTTGGATTTCGCTTTGTTTCCATTGTTTTGACTCCTAATGTACCAGCGATTTGTAATTTCCCAGCGGCAGATTCGATATGAAATGTGGAAAAGCTTTCGTTGACAACTGAAATTCGTTCCGTCGTGCGAAAGAACAAAATATTTTGATTGTGAAATTAACACTGAATTTCGTGTAATTGGAGTTCTTACCTGATAATTATGTTTGTACTTATATAAAAGAGTTTTTTGGATGGTTTGAAGAAATGAACTTTATTTAGTTTTATTATTGATTTTGTATTGTGATGCAATTATCATTTTCTAGCAGGTAAGTAGGTACTTAATTATAAATACATTTCTTGGTCTAAAAATCAAACAAAATATTATATATTTCGTTTATCTATAAGTATTTACATAATAGTATCTGTTTATTAATTCTCGACTTCTTTTCAACGGTTTTTTAATACATTTTGGACAATACTTTTCGGCACGAACGCGTTTGTCAAGATACAACGAATTTTACTTTGATCTCTTCATTTTTAGGTAAAGAAATAAAAGAAGATTGTTCTTCAAAAAATAGGTTATGGCAAAACTGCATATTACTACCAACGAACTAACGTAGACTATTCCATTTTAACTCTAAACAAATAATCAACAAAACAATTGACATCAACGATAGTATTCAACCTTATTGATCACAAGATAAAGCCACGTCCGCGTCCCAAGATACCTCGACGTGGAACGCCCCACAAACAACACGTTATATAAATCAAACAATTCATTCTATCCACACGTCTGACTTGGTCTTTATTCCCTGAAGACTTACTGTCTGCTCTGAATGCTACGGAACCGTGAAATCTAAACATTTTGTCCAGTGTTCACCCATATCTATTTCACAGAGGTTCTGTCAGTAAGAAAAGTGATTTTCGCTCGAGACATTATATCCTGAACATTCCATAAAATTGTTAAGATTGGGTTTTCAGCGTATCTCGAAATAACGACTGGCATGATATTGCCTACGGAAATAGTTATAGCTTTTTATTCCCCCAGATTTTAAATTCCTGACTCGCAGAATTTGCAGCTAGTCTTGATAGTGTAGAATAAGTCTTGGACATAATGACTTTTATAAGCAATTCAAAGTCGATTTGCTACCGTGTTCTAAGGAACACTATTATTTTTTTCGGTAAGCCGAAAAAAAATTATTAAATCATTTTGTGTGTCCATAAGTTTATGTGTTCAAGTTGTTATATCTGATTATTAAAATTGATTTCTATGCAATAACTAAACTCAAATCAAATACAAAGTGTACGACTGAGAGGAATACTTATTTTTTATTAATACTTAACTAAAACATAGGTAATACCAGGTCTAAAATATAGTCCGTGCCGGGACAGAAGTCGCAGATTCTGCATAGAATAATTATTTATTTGTCAATTAGGGTGGTATTAATAAACGAATCTGCCCTCAAGACATGCTCAAGTCCCTGTTTTTATATAAGAACTGTCACATTGACATGATCTTGAGGGCAGTCTCGAAGCTGAGATTAGTTCATTAATACCACCCTTAGTTCCATTAAAATTCGTGGACTCCTGTCTTGGTGCGAACTATATAAGTACGTATTTTCTTTAAACCTACTGGTATATCTTTAGTCTTCGTTTTGTAATAAGACGGATTGTATTTAAACTTCTACAACTTGCAGATTGTTTGTTTTATATTAAGAAGTTACCACACAACAACACAACACCACAACACACAACATAACATAACACACACACAACACAACACACACAACACAAGACATAACATTATAGAGGGAAAAATTGAAGGGAAGAGAGGGGTAGACCTAGGATAACATTTATGAAACAAAGAAAAGAGAAGGTGCAGGTCGTGTCGTATCGGGAGGTGAAGGTTTTGGCGGGAAGAAGAGAGGAATGGCGATTACTCCACCGACAAGAGCGCAGCTCTTAAGTAGAGAGAGAGAGAAGTTACAGACTAACAGCATATAAGGAAAAGCTATAATCCCCACTAATGCGCTTAAGGACAGTAGATAATATTACCTTAGTCACGAGTCAAGATAATCCGACCTAGTAGATAATTGGGTCGTGTACAAGGTTCAAGATAAATTATGAAATTCTGATTGCTAAATAAAGACAGATCTAAAACTAACGAAAAACATATTTTTTTTTTTGTTCTTTTTTTGCTGTTTAGCAATAAGGCCGCCTATTGTGCTTATGTTTTATTCGTATGTTTATGTCCTTTATATATGTTCTTGTGCAATAAAGTATTATTGATTGATTGATTTTTTTTTCTATTTAACTTATTTATGAATTTTAATCAAGAGAAAACGTAATAATAACTCCGACACTTTATTACGTTTTTCTATGACGTCACAGTGTGCCTTTTCATACAAATTCTATAGTAATTTCATGTTTCGATGTTTAGTAAAAAGTAACTAGTTTGACTAATTAAAAACTAGCCTATTGCCTGAAATTCTTTCACAATGTGTGAATAATCTGTTTAAGCCCAACCAGCGTATATTACCTCGAAGGTTGGTAGAGCTCAAAGTTTCGTAGCCTACAGCTTGTTAATCTAGCTTTAAAAGGTAAACAACAGGGTGTCTTAATTTCGCAAGGTAACGTATTTCATTATTTTTTTTTTTTTCATTATATCGTTTCAATTTGAGTTAGATAGATAAAATATTTATTTAGGAGTTAGGGAATATCGTATGTGTGATGAACTTATTAGGCGGGTACTAGTTTTCTGATTGCCATTCCGCAATCAATCAGATTACATACATGTTGAATGAGCGACTGTGTTTGCACCAGCAACAAAAAAGTACTTATACAATTATTTTCAAAACAATTATTAAGAAAAAAAACATAAATATATTTCAATAAGATAACAATAAACAGAATGTTAATCCACCACAGGCTTTCTCATACATAATAAAATCCGCACAAGCTTCGTCAATCAAGAAGATAATTATTAATTATTTTTAATATTTATTATTGATTATTACGAGAAGACAATTATTTTTATTAGTAAGTAACCACACATGTTTATGTTACATGTTTTTTAAATTTGTGTGCAATAAATGGTTTTTATTATTATTAACCACTTATTTGATAATTCGATGGAACTATGCTTGGCTCTTTTATACACATGTTCACTGTTTGTTTATTTTTTATTGGTAAAGCAGATGCGCCTACGTGTATGTACGTTTAACTTGCGGGCAGCCTAATTGGTCTATCACGTTTAGCTGACATGAAAAGCTACATTACAGTTTAAGTAAACGATTATTTTTATGCCGACGCCGCTTTGCAAACGCGACTCAATTTTTGATCACCATTTTGATACGAACCCTTTGAAGGTGTCATGACGGTAGATAAACTTGTCCTTTCAGAAGTCATAAAAAGTCTTTGAATTTCATTGAGGTGTTATTAGCCTTTTAAGTAATTAGATCGGGTAGGCTTAGCTTGTAGAGTTGTATTGACAGTCAAAAAAATGTTATGAATGCACATTACATAGGTATATACACACATACTGTTGATAATCATTGTAATAACATAGACAATGTCTAGCGGTCGCTCTCTATTATTTTTTGTCTGTGGTTTAATGGCGTTTGATAATTGTTAGTTAAAATATAGATACTTTAAGAGTACTGTGGGTTGGGTGTTTTTTACTTAATAAATAAAAGACTATTAATAATAAATAAGCCTATATTTCATTTATCTTCTGGTTATGGGCCCAGGCCACTAGCTGGATTGAGAGGTGAATGTAGGCTTATTGTGAGTGAAATACTGTGCACGTGTCGATCGATCTCTTTTGGTGGTTATACACATCTCGCCAGGAAGGAATTTTGAAATTACTTGTTCGGAAGCAAGGCAGGACAACCTACAGGAGGGATACTATTATGGATACACAGAATGTGATGAAGCTAGAGGGTTCCAAGAACTGGAATATTTGGAAATTTCAAACATCAGTATTGTTGCGTGGGCAAGGATTGTTTAAGTTAGTGGAAGGTACAACGGTAAAACCTGAAAATGAAACACTACACTCTCAATGGGAAGCTCAGGATGCGAAGGCCCAATCGCTGATAGTAACAAGAATGACGGAGGATGTCATGCTTCACATCATCACGTGTGATACTGCGGCAAAGATGTGGCAAAAGTTATTAAGTGTTTACGAACAAAAATCTGAAACTAGTATACACATTGTACAGCAACGGTTCTTTCAGTTCAAGTATGAGGAAGGGTCAGATATGTCTGTGTTTTTGTCTAAAATACAGGAGTTACAGAGTCAATTGAAACAGATGGGGGAAGAAATATCTGACAAATTTGTAATAACAAAGGTTTTAATGTCGTTGCCGGAAGATTATAAACATTTTATATCAGCTTGGGAATCTGCTCCAGACGAGAAACAAACTTTTGAAAACCTAGTTGCAAGATTGCTAATAGAACAGGAAAGAATTAAAGGAAAAGTGGAAAGTGTGCAAACATCTACAGCTTTCGTAGCTAAGAAAACAAACCAGAAAACTGTAAAGTGTTTCAATTGTAACAGAATAGGACATTATAAAAGTGAGTGTACGGACAAAACAGTGAAAGACAGTCGTCAAGATATGAGATGTTATTATTGTAAGAAACCAGGACATTTTAAATATCAGTGTCGTTTTAGAAAGAATAAAGAAAACAGTGAGCAAAAAGAAAGTAACGCTTTTGTAGTAGACAGTGCATTTGGTGAACATTTTCAAAAAACAAAATGGTTGGTGGATTCGGGTGCAAGCGAACATATGTGTTGTGATTACGAACTATTTACATCTTACTCTATGGTAAAAAATAAATCTGTAATTGTGGGAAACGGAACGCAAATTACTGTCCGAGGCTGTGGACAGGTGGTGGTATATGTTTGGAATGGTAGTGAATGGGTGGATACAACCATAGACAATGTACTTCATGTTCCGGAATTAAAAACAAACTTATTCTCTGTCAACTGTGCAATAGACAAAGGTTATGTTTTGGTAACTGGTGATAAAATGTGCAAATTTTATAAGCAAAATAAAGTGATGGCAGTGGCTGAGCGTTGCGGCAGCATGTATTACCTGGATTTTCGCTATAATAAGACAGGCGCCGCAAATGTCGCTGATGTTAGAACGACAGATTTGAATGAATGGCACGAAAAAATGGCACATCAAAACATGGGTTACGTGAAAGACGCGCTCAAGAAAAACAATATAATTCCGAGCAGTGCCCAATCCTCTACGTGCGAAAGTTGTTTAAAGGGCAAAATGCATCGTCTGCCCTACCCAAGGAGCGAAAACGTCTGCACAAAGACTGGTGAAATGATTCATGTTGATACTTGTGGACCAATGCAAACAATGTCTGTTGGAGGTTCTAGATACTTTGTCGCGTTTAAAGATGACTATTCAAAGTATAGAAAGGTGTATTTTGTGAAAGGAAAACATGAAATCAAGTTGTGCATCAAGAAATTTATTGCCCTGGCCGAGAACGAGACTGGAAATAAGGTAAAGATTGTCAGAAGTGACAATGGCACAGAATTTATAAACAAAGAGGTTCAAGATATGTTCCAGGAAAAGGGAATAGTACATCAAACGTCGGTACCTTACACTCCAGAGCAAAACGGGAGAGCCGAGCGTGAAAACCGAATTTTAGTGGAGGCAGCCAGAACAATGCTTTGTGCTAAAAACCTACCGGTCAATTTATGGGCTGAAGCTGTTAATACAGCGGCCTATGTCATCAATAGGACTGGGAAGAGCTCTGTTGAAGGAAAGACGCCCTATGAATTGTGGGCAAATAAGATTTATGATATTCATAACCTACAAATATTTGGTACCCCAGTATATGTTCATATCCCTAAAGAGAAGCGTATGAAATGGGATCCTAAGGGAGAAAAAGGAGTGATGGTGGGGTATGGTGAAACTACTAAAGGATACAGAGTGTATTTTCCAGATAAGAAAGAAGTGGAAATTAAAAGGGATATAGTATTTATTAAAGAAGAGAGGATGAGACCAAGAGAGACAAGTGAAGAGGAAGTTCTGACTGACACATGCGCTGAAAAAGAAGAGGCTGTTCAAGAAACCCAAGTATGTGAAGATCATCAGTCACCACACACCAATTCTACATCGGACTTGGAGTCTAGTGCTCATAGCGAGTCCGAAGGCAGTCTGTATGAACCAAGTGATAGCGACGAGCTTGGTGATATTGGAGAATGCTCTGTAAGTCCTAAGGAGAAGCGTGTAAGAAAACAAACAAAATTCTACAACTGCAACAATGTGATGGTGGATGACCAAGAGCCTAAGACATATGAGGAGGCCATGAGAAGCCCGAATGCCTGTAAATGGCAAAAGGCCGTACAAAGGGAACTTCAAACTCTTCAAGAGACTGACACGTGGTATGTATGTGAACCACCATGTAATGAAAAAGTGATTAGTAGTAAGTGGGTGTTTAAGGTCAAACAAAGCAATGGTTCTATACAGTATAAAGCTAGATTAGTTGCCAGGGGATTTGAACAAAATGATATATTAAATGTTGACGAAATTTATGCACCTGTAGCAAAATTAGCAACTTTTAGACTATTTATGGCTGTAGCATCTAAATTAAACTTACCTGTTTTTCAGATGGATGTGACAGGGGCCTTTTTGTATGGAGATATAGATGAAAATGTGTACTTAGAACTACCAGAAGGGGCTTATAATGGGGACAAGAGAATTGTTAAATTGAATAAATCCTTGTATGGCTTAAAAAAGTCTCCCAAATATTGGAATGAAAAATTTAATTCTGTTATTACAAAAGAAAACTTTGTTAGGTCACAAAGTGATTGTTGTTTGTATACAAAATGTATAGGTGGTAGTAAGACATATGTTTTGTTATATGTTGATGATTTATTAATCTTTGGAAATGATGAAACAGTAATATGTGACCTTAAGTCATTGTTAAACAAGGAATTTAAAATGAAGGATATGGGATTAGTATCAATTTTCTTAGGTATACATGTAAAACAGGATTTTGAAAATAAAATTACTGAATTAAGTCAAAAGGAATATCTTGAAAATGTTTTACATAAATTTAAAATGTATAACTGTAAAGAAATGTGTACCCCTATGGATGTAAACTTTAATGCTAAAATATTGTTAGAGGTAAATAATGGGTCTGTAATTAACAAAGAAATTGAAAAGACATGTAGACAAATTATAGGTTGTCTGTCATATGCAGCATTAGGAACAAGACCAGATATCTGTGTTGTTTTATCTATTTTGAGCAGATATCAGAATAAAGCTAATAATATGTTGTTAACAGCCTTAAAAAGAGTTTTAAGGTATGTTAAACACACTCTTAATTATAAATTAGTATATAGATGTAATAGTGACATGTTAATTGGTTTTTGTGATGCAAATTGGGGAGGAGACCTAAGTGATAGAAAGTCCACTACGGGCTATTGTTTTAAGTTTGCTAATTGTTTAATTTCTTGGTGTTCAAAAAGGCAGGCCAGTGTTAGTCTGTCTTCAACAGAATCTGAATATATAGCCGCTAGTATGGCGTCATGCGAAGCTTGTTGGCTTATTAATGTTTTAAAAGATTTTAACATTGAAAATGTTTGCCCGGTTACAATGTTTTGCGATAACCAATGTGCAATAATGGTTGCAAATACTGATAGTGTTAAGCGTTTGAAGCATGTTGATATTAGATATCATTTCATTAAGGATTTAGTTAAGAAAGGAACTTTGTGTTTAAAATATTTAAAAACTGAAGATCAGACTGCAGATATGTTCACAAAGCCGTTAAATAAGCATTTACTGTTGAGATTTCTAAATAGTTGTGGTGTGTATGAAAAGTAATTTTGTAGTTCTGTGTGTATTACTTAGGTATTTAAGTAACTATTGTTGTTTGGACTGTAGTAATAAGTTTTTTCCTGTTATTACATTGAGGCGGGGTGTTGATAATCATTGTAATAACATAGACAATGTCTAGCGGTCGCTCTCTATTATTTTTTGTCTGTGGTTTAATGGCGTTTGATAATTGTTAGTTAAAATATAGATACTTTAAGAGTACTGTGGGTTGGGTGTTTTTTACTTAATAAATAAAAGACTATTAATAATAAATAAGCCTATATTTCATTTATCTTACTACATTACACACATACATTAGGTTATTCCTATGAAATGCCCATGAGTATACCTATGCCAAGCCGTGGTAGCCCAGTTGGCAGAATGCTTGCCTCTCACTTTAAGGTCGCGGGTTCGAATCCAGCACAGGACTAAGCCAGTAATTGTCGAATTTGTTTTCTAATTCATGTTTGGATCATAAATGATTATCACGTGCTCAGCGGTGAACGAAAATTTGTGAGAGTTCCTTTTTTGGAGGTATGTGATCTAACCTGTATTAGACTGGTTTTCCTTGCACGGGTTGGAAGGTCAGACAGACAGTCGCTTCTGTAAAAAACCAGACCTGTCAAATCGTCAGGTTAGGTAAGTGGACCCTGTGAAAAACGGGATAATGCTAGGATGACCTACGGTACGTAGGTAAATAGTATATAGATGACTTTATTTTTCTGTCGCCGCGTCGCGTACGTTTGACATTTCCTCGAAAGAATTCCCCATAAAATATAAAACTTCAATGTTGGATAGTGTTATCTTCTCTCGCTTGAACATTTTACGAGCACTATTCTACCTCTAGTACCTACTTACTTACCTTAAAGTTCACAGTAGCATCAACGTAGTGTTGCGAAAATATCGACAGTGGACCTCGAAAGTTATTCAGAATATTCTTCTTCTTCTATCGTGTGGGTTGTGAGGTGGATTATCAACCCCATGAACCCTGTGTCAGGGTTACTATTGAACCGCTAAAGGCCATGTAAAGACTACTAAATTGCCTCAGTAAGTAGTAACCGGGACCAACAGTTTAACGTGCGTTCCGAAGCACGGATCATCTTATTTTCGGACAATCAGGTGATCAGCATGTAATGTCCTAACCAAACTAAGGATCACAAAGTGATATTTGTGATATTTCTCCACCGGGATTCAAACCCGTGACCTCCGGATCGTGAGCCTAACGCTCAACCACTGGACCACGGAGGCCGTTACTATTCGATTGATCCATTATAAGTTGGGTACCTACTAGATATCGATAGACTCTATCGAGAGTCGACTAAACAACTCTACAGCGAGTATGTAGGTATACATAATATGGTATTAGAAGCCGGGTATGACGTAGATGACTGGATCACGTCGCCATTGTGAACAGGGTAGGTAGTGCCTCAAAGCTTGTAGCACACTTCAGACATTTTTTTTTTATATTTTTGACGTGACTTATTGTAGATTTGCCGCAGATGGCATTAACTACTTGGCCGCAGAAATGGGGAGCGCTGAAGTCTCTCACCCGGTGCCTACAACGTTTAAGACAACAGCCCTGAGGGTGCCCAGTTGGGCGCGAACCTCGGCTCAGGGCGACATTGTTACCGTGAGCCACCTTACCGTGTGAGGGCCAGCGAGTCCGCCTTACTCGTCAGCAGCTTATGGCCGTTCTCCTCTTATCGTGTAGGTTTGTAAGGTGGATCACCAACCTCGTCAACCATTAATACTATCAACGGTCATTTGTGACTAAAGTAAGACCCAGAGAATACACGGAATATTATTCCTTATTCTTTGCTTTACGTTGAAACGAATAATTTAGTAGGAGAAAAATATCAATGATCGTTTCGATATTCTTATGAAGACTAATTAATTCATTAACTATAGACACCATTTTCGATTGAGGTACGTACTTCTAATTATTTCGATCCTTTGATGGATCTTTGATGGCTAAAGATAGAAGGGCATAGAAATTACTGAGTTGATTAAATAACGAAGAAATATTGCTCGAATTTAGATTGAGCTCATTAATATTGTCTAGAGCTGTCACTTGTAATGAAAACTGTAAAATAAATTTACACGACCGAAAACGAAACGACAGAACGATCGACGGACGGAAGAGGCGAGTCACAGGGACTCTAACCTGAAAACTGACAGAGGGCAGCAGTAACTGTCAGTACTATTCAGAGGCAGAGGACAGGAGTCCTAAAACGGCTTTGAAATAGACTACTCTGGGCGCCATCTTACTCGCGTCAGATAGAGTACTGCGGGGCAGAAGGCAAGAGGGAAACCACTGCTCTATCTTACTCGCGTCAGATAGAGTACTGCGGGGCAGAAGGCAAGAGGGAAACCACTGCTCTATTTTTTCCTAAAAAGTAGAATGGAGGATGCGACACCGACAAGAGCGTGGCTCTTAAATGAGTGATGATGATGAATAATATAAGTTGAGAAAGGGATGCTCCGATGGTTTGGACATGTAGAGAGAATGAATGAAAGTCGACTTAGGATGCAGCTGTAAGTGGTACAGTTGGAAGAAGAAGGCCGAGGCGCATAGATACTGCGATCAGAAACAGGATGTTTTAAAGAAAGGCCAGGTCAAACATGAAGCCGGCGAGCAAGCATGAAGTCTTTGATGAGAGTGGAGGAAGCGAAAGTGGTGTGTTAAGATCGTAGAAAGTGTAATACCGTGGTTTCTGCCTACCCCAATGGGAATAGATGCACATAGTACCCACGCTTCATCGAGCTTTCTGATAGACCAACGTGATAGGTGGTGAGTCGTATCACCGTCTATATTGGACGAGCCAACTGTCAAAAAAAAATGTAGTTCGTGTTTTGACGTTTAGAAGTAATTTTTAGTATAATACCAGCCTTCGAATGCTTAGCGTCTAAATAAGATTCTATTTCAGGTGTCTACTGGGAACGGACGCGGGAATCTATTACATATTTGATTTTCGTCTCTCCTGGGACCCTAACCTTACAATAGACCTCCAAAACGATTCCATCAAAACTTATATGGACTATTGTAACATTTCTTGTGTGTAATTTGGTTTTAAGTAAGTAAATTAAATATTCTCATTTATTCTGAATTCGACTGTTTTTGTTAAGTGTTATTGTTTATAGTTTGGTTCGCGATAGACACGTAAACAACAGGCAAACATGTCATGTCAGGGTTACTATTGTGCCGGCATAGGCCCCTGACATGACTCGTGTAATGACTAAGTACGTACTTACATCAGTAAGTAGTAACCGGGACCAACGGCTTAACGTGCCTTCCGAAGCACGGGGGCTCTAAAGGCGCTCTAATAAATGTACTTATATGCTTACAAACACGAACGATTCCCGAGAATCCCGCCTCTAGTATTGGTATGAGGATACCTTTACAAGTGACCTCAAAACGATTCGATTAAAACTTGTGTGAACTGTTACAACGATATGTGTGGTAGATATAGAAAAGGTGTGTTAATTTGGTTTCAATAAGTTGCGTTAATTGAATATTCGATTTGGCTTCTGTGATCACAGTTTCCAATTTACATTAACACTGGCCCCAATTCCTGCAGACACCTCCTAATTTTACTTTAAGTTATACCTGTCATTTTCTTAACCGCCGAAAAGAAAAGGGACGGATGATTGATAGCTCTTAATTTTAGGAAGAATGAGTAAATTAATGAATAATCCGACCGAATTACAAAAGGTATCTCGCTGGTATGCAAACCGTTTGACATGTGCTGTCAACATAATTCTGTCGGGTTATTGGCCAATATAAAATTTTTAGACGGTTGTTTTAGATTTCTGCTTAAAATTGATGTGTGTTCCATAAATTTTATGCTTGTCGATTACCCGTCCCTTTCCTTTTCGGCGGATAACAAAATGAGAGATATAACTTAAAATAAAATTAGATGGTGTTTACAGGAATTAGCAATACTATTCAACATTAACGCAGATATCCTAGCTCAGCCAGCCAAGGTAGCTCAGTTGGAAGAACGCTTGATTCTCATTGTGACGTCCCAAACCAATGACTTTTTGAATTAATGTTTGGATTATAAATAATTATCACTTGCACAGCAGTGAAGGAAAATCACATTTCCGAGAAATGCGTTTCGGATGTATGTGACCTAACTTGTATTGGGCTGGTTTTCCCTTCGCGGGTTTGAAGGTCAAACAGGCAGTCGCTTCTGTAAAAACTGGACGTGTCAAATCGTTAGGTTACGTAAGCGGTCTCCGTAAGAAACGGAATAACGCTGGGAAGATGACGAACGCAGGTATGAACAACATAATAATAGATACAATAGTACCCCCACCGGCAAGAATGCTCCGGCCAAGTAATTAATGCCATCTGCGGCAAATCTACAATAAGTCACGTAAAAAAAGGCAAGAATGACTTTGTATCGAAATAGTCCACATTATCGGGCTACAATAATCTACAATAAAATACCTAAACATATTAGGGCCGAACCTAAAACAACACAATTTATAAGCAAATTTAAAAAAATATTAACTACTAAAGGTACTACTATACTGTAAATGAGTACTTAGATGAAAGATTTTAATATATAAAAAAATATATGTTTTTTAATTAAATGTCGTCAATCTTATTTAATTTTAAATTCTAGGTTCAAAAAGTATAATGTAAATTGAATTGAATTTAATATAATGTCATGATTTTTAAACAAATTAAAAATACTTCTGAATAATAATAGATACATACATAAACTGCCTATATACGTCCCACTGCTGGGCACAGGCCTCCCCTCAATCAACCGGAGGGGGTATGGAGCATACTCCACCACGCTGCTCCAGTGCGGGTTGGTGGAGGTGTTTTTACGGCCAATAGCCGGGACCAACGGCAATAATATATAAATTACGGCGGTAATAATAGATAAATTGACATAAATAAAATAGTAATAAATTAAATTATGAATAACTATTTAGTTATTTGAAGAACGGGAATTCTGCAATCCAATCTAGCTAGTTATTTTTACTTAAAAACCAAATTATGATTGTAAATTTGTTATTTTTATTTTATTGCATGTCCGAGTCCAACTTATTTTTATGACATATTGCAATGCCCTAGTAACAGGGTTCATGTACTGTTCCACCTATGTAAAACATAGTATTTAAGATCTGTATAAGTATTGTATATGATGGCAATAAATAAATAGAGATAAAACATCATTTACCGTTTAGAAATACAGATTTACGCAAGTACAAAAAAAGTAAGTACATTTATGTACCGCACACAGGAGCTTTGTTACAGAATACTGTTGATAAAATCTCTAAGTATTTCACACAAAATAAAATGTCAAATACTAAACATAGTACGACTGATAAATAAATAAGTTTATAATAACACCTATGTTCGTGTTGAAAATGACAATGAATAATGACAGGTGAGCTGTTATGTTGTTTTCACATAATAGACATACATGATCGCGCCCGTGATTCTCATTGGACCGGGCAGGACAAATTTTTTTTTTATTCTTCTTTAAAAAAAATCATTTAATTTTTTGTACTTTACTTATTTTTAAATTTAATGAAAAAAAAAAGAAAGTAATAATAAGTCCGACATTTTATCACGTTTTCTATGACGTCACAGTGTGCTTTTTCATACGAATTCGAATTTCAAGACGTAACTTCAAGACGTTCTTTATGTAAAAAAAAATCGATTCAACGTGTAACAATGCTACCCATTGAATGAAAATATTTTTCAAATTTAATTCGAATACTTTACTTATTTTTTTTTTATATTTACTCCCAGAACAGCACAGAAGTAAAGCAGATAGATAAATATAAAATTAAATGTCCGATCTGTGAGGTAGGTGTAAAGAGCACTTATACACTGGCTATATCGGAAGCCGCTAACAACAACAAACCCTGGAGAAACAACAAGTTGTTTATACCCGAATTACGTAGGCTGAGGCCGGAGGATTGGAAAAAAAAAACACCTAATTAAAAAAAAACAGCTAAACAACTAATTGAATTATAAAAGAAATTACAATAATACTTATTGCTTAATCAGTCTTCTATCGTGTGGGTTTTTTTTTAATTATGTTTTATTTATGGAGGGTTTTTTTAAAGCCACACTCATCGTGTCTCTCTAATAAAGTACCTATATTAAACTTAAATGAATTATATCTATCTATACTAAATAAAAATCGATGAATCTATCTTTTACGAAAAAGATAAAATTGTAGTTTAAAAAATTCCCAACCTCATCAACCCTGGTGTCAGGGTTATTATTGAGCCGCCAAAGGCCCCTGACATGGCTCATGTAACGATTACTCACTTACATCACTAAGTAGTAACCGGGACCACCGACTTAACGTGCCTTCCGAAGCATGGATCGTCTTACTTTCGTACAATCAGGTGATCGATATTTTTGTGGTATGTCCCCACCGGGATTCGAACCCGGGACCTTCGGGTCGTGAGCCTAACACACAACCGCTGGACCACGGAAGTGACCTTGACGCAAAAAATATAAGAAAACTGTAATTATGTATAATATTAAGTTTAGTTTTAATATTATTTTTAGTTTTTATAAATATTTATTTTTGTAATTATATCGAATATACCTAGTAGCAACATACACTTGTCGAGATAGCGTGCAAAAACGTATTACACTGCTTTACGCGGCAAGGCAGCACACGGTAATGATTCGATTCTTGTATTAGGCTGTAAAATCTGTACCCAGGCAAAGGCGGATCGAGTCACTATGTTTTAAATAAAATTAAAAGTATGCATTCGTTTCGCAGGTAAATGCATAATGTTTTTATCAGTTTCATTCCATGCAATCGGTGTGAAAAGGTACTTATACGTTGACGTTATCGGAAACCGATAATAACAACCGGACTCCGACCAAATACCGGTCGAGAGTTTCACACGAGGGAACATATTGAACAACTTTCAGACGGACTTTTGTAAACGAATCTTTGAGTTTGAGGTGTAATAGGGATGCAGTGGAGTAGCTCGGTGGCGCAGCGGTAAACACGCTCGGTCTGCGATTGTTGAAGTTAAGCAACTTTCGCAAAGGCCGGTCATAGGATGGGTGACCACAAAAAAAAGTTTTCATCTCGAGCTCCTCCTCCGTGCTTCGGAAGGCACGTTAAGCCGTTGGTACCGGTTGCATTAGCAGTCGTTAATAACCATCAATCCGCACTGGGCCCGCGTGATGGTTTAAGGCCCGATCTCCCTATCCATCTATAAGGAAGGCCCGTGCCCCAGCAGTGGGGACGTTAATGGGCTGGTGATGATGAGGGATGCAGTTATAGACTGTGTAGGTATAGGCATAGAATAAGAAATAATACTACATATAGACTCACTCGCACTTACGCGTTTTTTTTTGACGTGACTTAACAGCAGACGACGTGATGACGACGTGACGTGATTTGCCGCAGATGGCATTAACTACTTGGCCGGACAAATGGGGAGCGCTGAAGGCTCTCACCCGGTAAACACTTACGCGTTAAGCGGTATATTATTATGGTAAAAACGAGATTTTTGTACGGAGTGTCCGGGCTGTGCATGTGGGCTGGTAAGGTACATTTTATCGTATCTGCTATCTTAGGACTTCAATACTCACTAAGTACGGGTAGTTTATCCTGTAAATGTTTTGTAAATTTGTGTGCAATAAAGTGTTTTATTAATATTATTATTATTAAGTACCTTATACTTTAATCAAAACTCAATTTTTAAAGTTTCAAACATTCAGTTCAGACTAGTAATAAGACAGTAGTAATAAGACCGAATACAAATTTAAATAACGGGTATTTATTTTTATTAACTTGAATGAGCTTATCGTAACGTTAATGTACTTAGTCCTCTTCTATCATGTGGGTTTTGAGGTGGATTACCAACCTCATCAACCCTGGTGTTAGGGTTACTATTGAGCCGCCAAAGGCTCCTAACATGCATCAGTAAGTAGTAACCGAGACCAACGGCATAACGTGCCTTCCGAAGCATGGTTCATCTTGTTTTAAGTTTACGCGGTTATTATCATAAGGGAGTCGCGGGAGTCTCATATCCCCATTTAAACGCGGTAAGAACCCGTTATTATGTGCTTTAATTATGGTTCATCTTACTTTCGTACAATCAGGTGATCGATATTTTTGTGGTATGTCCCCACCGGGATTCGAACCCGGGACCTTCGGGTCGTGAGCCTAACACACAACCGCTGGACCACGGAAGTTGTTAATGTACTTAGTTAATTATTCTGGTTATTTGCTGCTAGTTTGCTTGTTGAATGAGGCAAAACCTCTCGCCTCGGGCTATTACGGAGTTGTACTGAAAACTTTTACTCTTTTACTTCAAGCAGCAGCTTAGTTTCAGCTTAGTTACAATTTGAGCAGAACGAATTCCATCTCTATTTATATTACAAAAAGGATAGTAGACATGTTTGTTGGTTAGTTCTTTTCATAAAAACATTAACACTGTGTGTTAGTGACATCGTAATAAAAACTTTGAGGGGTGATTCAGACCATGATTCTGAGTTAATATCAAGTGGAATATTCCATCGCAAAAGAATAAGATAAGAATAAGATAAAGAGTTCCTCTTCTATCGTGTGGGTTGTGAGGTGGATTACCAACCCCATCAACCCTGGTGTCAGGGTTATTATTGAGCCACCATAGACCCCTGACATGACTCATGTAACGACTACGTGCTAACAACAGTAAGTAATAACCGGGCCCAACGGCTTAACGTGCCTTCCGAAACACTGATCATCTTACTTTTGGACAATCAGGTGATCAGTTTTTAATGTCCTAACCAAACTAGGGATCACAAAGTGATTTTTGTGTTTCATACATTGTTTTAAGTTTACGCGGTTATTATCATAATTAAAATAACGGGTTCTTACCGCGTTTAAAATAGGGATATGAGACTCCCGATATTTCGACACTAAACGCGGTAAGAACCCGTTATTATGTGTTTTTGTGATTTGTCGTGCAAACCGGGACTCTAAAGAGTTTACTACGTGTAGTATCTTGTTCCGCTATCAGATTGTAGTAGAAAATGTGGTTGCACAAGGACGTTCTTGTCGTCTTGTGTCGCAATAGTCGGATAGCATTGTAACGAGCAACTTGATTGCAGTGTCTTTTCCACTTGTAATTTTAGTTGGAATGGAACGTTGAAGTTATCTGACCGTGTTACATTCTCAACGATTATTTGCCGCTGTGCCAGTTCGTGGTGGGTCTTATGGTGAAAACATTTAAGCGCGTTCGTTTTAACCGATCTCAAAAATCGCTTTTTGTGTTACAGGCTGCAGGTTGAACATTACAGGCTGATCACCTGATTGTCCCAAAGTAAGATGATCCAGTTATTACTTATACTTATACCTATCTAAATAAATAAAATAAAATAAAAAAAGTAAGTAGTTGATGAAGTTGGTAATCCACACCTGACAACCCACACGATAGGAATCCAGGATTGTATTCTCAGTTTTTCCTTGGAATGAAAGAAGTGTGTCCGTTTACCGGATTTGTAGAAGAAAATCACGTCAGAATTTGATTTTTCAAAAAGGGGTTGGCGAGGCGACGGCATGTGTATTGCATTGCATCGTGTATTATATGAGTACAGTCATGAGCAATAACATGTACCCACTTTAGAACCCTGTCGCATTATCGTATTTGACATTTAATGAGACTTACGGTTCAATTTGTCAAAAAAGTTAATATGACATGGTTTCAAGGTATTATATTATGATATTAATATATTATTTATTTAAATATATATAAAAAAAATATTATTTTTGTGTATTTTGTGACCGTTGTGCTCAATAAAGTATTTTATCTATCTATCTATCTATTAGTACCTACTCGTGACCGTACTTAGGTATACTGTAATGAACAGCACAGGTCGAATGTTCCATGTTTATCAACGACCTCTGTTTCCGCATGGTCGGTCGACAACAATGTCCAATTATATACGTGTTAGATGATATGAACATTCTCTTTAATGTGGTGCCTTTAGATACGCAGACTCGACTTTAAATATTATTTAAGATGAACAACATGTGTTTGATGTCGTGTTGTTACAATTTGTTCTGGCAGAATTTACCTAATAAAATTAATTTATAGCTCTTTTGAAATAATTTTTTTGACGTGATTTTATACTCAAAAACAACAACTTCTCAACTCAAAACAACCTCAAAAAAGAGAAAAATAAATAATATGATATATTATTTTTTTGTCAATATTTCTGTTAACAATAAAAGTTCATTTTGCAGCAAGGTCTTACAAAACCCTAATTACTTATCTAAAAATTTCGTGATTGGGATTAGTTACACCACTAGATTGTAATACAGCAAGCATTTTTAAGTGCATTTGAAACCATTTTTATCAGAAGTAACAATATAAACGCCAATAATTTTAAGTGACATCACTTCAAGTTATTTTTAGCGTTTCTTCAAGCGTTGTAGGCCATAAGTTGCATAATTTATGACCCGTGCCACGACAGCTGTTCACAAGACTTTGATGTTTTAGAAATATTACTTAAGTTGGTCTGATTTTGAAGTTGAGGTCTGAGTATCACCACAAACTATGGCTCACCTAGTGTGCTGTCCTAAGTGCCCTAACACGTGCACTATTAAAGACCTTTACGAAGCCACTGACAATGCCGTAAGCGTGGCCAATTATTGGTCAGCAAAAATTTAGCTTCGATCGCCATCGACTCGCAAAGAAGAAGATCCCACATTAATATTTCAACTCCAAAATTCAACTATAAAACATTTGCAAAATTCAGTTCCATAAAAATAAATATTGCACTTTATTTTATAGCATAAAACAATGACGACAAATCAAATAAAAATAAACAAACAAAATGATGCCCAAAACCACTTAATAGAAGCGTAACACGTGCATGAACGAATAGACGAAAAATGTTAAACGGGACAGCAGATAGGGCCGCGTCCCTACAATCTTCGCCTGTGAAAGTGTCGACGTCTCCAGTAAGAGCTTCTCCAAGTCCTGTGAGGGCGCCACCTTCGCCACTAAAGAGCTCGTTATCAAGCACGGCCCGACAACGCTCGCCGCGCCGTTGCCAGTTCGCAGCGCCAGTAGAAGATGCTCGGGACAAGTGTGGGACGTCGTGGCTGTGTCGGAGGGGCGCGGGCGGTGAGGATTCCGAGCCTGAAAGGTCACCTGGGCCAAGCGCCCCCTTGCCCCAAGGATGCGAAGACTCCGCGCCGCCGCCGAAGAACTGCTTTAGATTGGTGATGTTAGGGTATGTATACTTTATTTCTTTCTTTTTGATAGTCATTTGTTTAGTCATAACTTTGATGAAATCGTAGATGCCAGAACCGAGGCAAAGTCATTTAGCCGTTATGCCACAGTACACACACGTGTAGTAAACTTAATCAAACACAGACCCTGGGGGGTTAAGAAGGCCACATTTAAGCAATTCACTGAAAAGCAATATTGCTATTTAAGATTTGTTGATATTGCGCACTTACTGTTATATGCGCAAATGTCAAACTGCAATATTGCTTTTTAGATGAATTTCTTCGACGTGGCCTTTTTAGACCACCCGGAATCTGCATCTATGTGAGTACGTTTACACAATGTCGTATTCTATGTATCATGTCTCCATTTATTGATGGGTTGGCCACTTCACATAAACCAAAATGCATATTTCAACCAAAAAGGAAAACTGGGTGAAAAAAGTTATATTTGGTTCAAAAGCTGACCTCCAAACAAGTTGAGCCTGCAATTTTCCACATGTCAATAAAACAAAGCAAAAAGTTTCGGGTCCGGTAGCTCTTTAGAATTTTTGGGTTTTGTAGCCAGATAGTGTAAACGGGGCTTTATTATACAGTTGATATTGTAGCTCTGTATTCATAGGTTCATACAATGTAAAGTTACTTTACTTCTTACCTTGTAGTCAATACGTGGTGAAAATCAAGCAAACGCCTTTTTAAAAAATCGCATTCGGAAGTAGTAGCATTTTTGTTAACAAAACCATATAATAGACTAGCTAGTGTCTCAATTTATACCCGGAATCTTCTTCTATCGTATGGGGTGTGAGGTTAATTACCAACCTCATCAACTCTGGTGTCAGGGTTATTATTGAGCCGCCAAAGAACCCCAACATGGCTCATGTACTTAACGATTTCTCACTTAGTACATCAGTAAGTAGTAACCGGGACCAACGAGTTAACGTGCCTTCCGAATGACGGATCATCTTACTATTCATCAATCAGGTGATCAGCCTGTAATGTCCTAACCAAACTAGGGATTACAATGTGATTTTTGTGATATGTCCTCATCGGGATTCGAACCCGGGACCTCCGGATCGTGAGCCCAACGCTCAAGCACTGGACCACAGAGGCCGTTACTTACTCTACTTATCTAAGGGTGTAGGTATCTAGGTATGTTGATTGTCTCATCTTTACTGCGTAATATTTTAAAAAACCATAAACCCGAATTAAGTTCACGTTAACTTGCGTGAAATGTTATACAATTCATTTTTAATTAATGTTTCCATAAAAATGAATTGTATAACATTTCACGCAAGTTAACGTGAACTTTAAACCTTATCATCAAAAGTGTTTCCAATAGCTTTTCATTTAATCGGGGATCCCATTAAAATTAAACAACATCAGGGATCCGGAAATACCGCCATCCGATCGGTTTTTGCGGGATTAGTGTTGTACGTAAATCAAACGGACTTCCGTGATAAAGCAAAATTTGGTTGTAAACACGGGAGAAAGAGCAAATGGACCAAAGGGAATATA